>NW_018165105.1:111544-112181 GCF_001263595.1 Phalaenopsis equestris
AAAGGATCACCAATTGTATTACCCACAATAGGTTCTAGTATATGTGAAGTATGAGTTGCCTCTATACCGGATACTTCCTAAAGAAGTAGAGCTATGAGGCTCACTTGATTATCAGTCTGACACTATCATTTGTAGGTAATAGTCCATCAGTATTATTTTTTATGGGGTTTGAAGGTGTCAACATCACATCACTCGCAGTAACAGTAACAGCTGTGTCATTTGGGGGTTCCTCTGGGACAATAGACGGGGGGGGGTTCCTCAGGGGCAATAGACATCACCTGTCTGGTAGTATCCTCCCCATGTGGAACTAAAATGTCTAGAGCTGTGGGGTTAGACCCATCGTGGCATTTATCAAGGACATGACCAAACATCTTACAGTGGGTACAATATGGGTGCATGTGCTCCATGACGATTTTTTGCTAATAACCATTATGGGTTATGCCCAGCCTGACTTCAGTAACATCAGATAAAGTAATATCCCTTTCCACAAGTATTATGGCCACCGAGGGTCTGATTATGTTGAAAGTAGACATATCTATTTTCAAAGGATCCCCGAGAATGACCCCAATGGAGTAGAGAACTTGATGATTAAAAAAATACAACTTGAGACCAGGTAAACCAAACCATACCGGTACAG
>NW_018165105.1:112299-112986 GCF_001263595.1 Phalaenopsis equestris
ATGTCTCACATCCATGAGCCCCACTTTCCACTTTTCTGCTAATTTGAGATCATCAAAACTTTTCCTGATAACCTCCATAGGTGGGTGTCCCCACTGAAATTTCTCAATGAGAGTAAACTTGAATTTGTCAGTCAAGGTTGAAATTTCTCGGAGAAAAAGAGTGTTGTCTTCCCACTTTTTCTATTTGTATTTTTAATGAAGGGGCAGTCACCTGTACCACCACGATTCTCCTTATAAATTGAAGGGAACACAGCCACCATCTTTCCCTGAGGATTACCCACAATGTAGGCAAAGGAGGTTTTGTCAGATTCACCACCCGAAGAAGAAGGAAGCTCCATCCAGAAGCTTTGCAAAGCAGGCAGAGGACCGAAGAGGTCGAGGCACTGCCGCAGACAGAACTGCAGAAGAGTCGAAACCTCAGTTCGATAAAGCCGCGCGAACTGCGGCAAGACGACGCCGTAGAAAGCCACAGGCGTCGAACAGAAAGCCACAGATGTGAACTGTCAGGCGCAAACACGAACGGCTGTGATGCGAAGTAGGGCACAGACGCGAACAGCTTTATCTTATCTTCCCGCATGCAGCCTGAGATTCGACGTCTTGCCCTAGTCGTTCGAAGGAAGGGAGGATGCGAGTAGCTTCATGCGTGAAGGTGAAGAACCGATTGAGCCTTGAAGAACCGACCCAACA
>NW_018165105.1:113017-139349 GCF_001263595.1 Phalaenopsis equestris
TATATATATATATATATATATATGGTAGGAAAATGCCAATCCAAATGCTTTATTAGGAAGGAATTTATTTCCTTCTCTCAGAATATATTTCACTAATTATGTTTTCTTTTATTAGACAATTCGCATTTTACTGTTTTTCCTAATTTAAAAGGATTCATATTTCCTATTTTGTGGATCGGTATGTCGGCCACACAAATCATGAGAAACCGAGATTTGTGTGCCCCCCTCTAGTTCTTGTTCGCTCGTCCAGCCAAACAGTCGAACCAAGGGTCCTCTTCTCACTCCAGTTCAAGCACCAAGTCTTCTCGATTTAGACTTAAAAGGATTCATGTCATAATTTTTTGACAAAAATTTTACGTTGGGTGTCGCATATCTAACACAACCCTCCACTTTTAACATCTGAGGCATGGGACCCGACAATGAAACAAAATAGATGAAACAACATATTGTTTTACTTTTCTTTGCTTAATTATATGTCCCTTATATTATTTAGGGTAGCCTCTCGAAAGTTAACAAATAAATTTGGATGGATAAAATTTATTAATTCACTTGAGGGGGAGTGTTAAAACGCTTTGTCCAAGCTACCTTTCAAGACTTCTACCCCTCTATAAGCATTTCCCATGACTTTTTCCCCTTGGCACCCGACCCGCCTTTCCTATAACCTACCAAGTCCACTACCAATCTTATTCATATCTTCCTTATATTATTTGGGGTAGCCTCACGTAAGCTAATAAAAAAATTTATATGGATAAAATTTATTAATTTACTTGAGGGAAGTGTTAAAACGCTTTGGCCATGCAACCTCCCAAGACTTCTACCCCTCCCTGAGCATTTCCCATGACATTTTCTCCTTGGCACCCTGCCCACCTTTTCTATAACCTACCAAGTCCACCACCAAGCCTGCCAACAATTGCCATTTTTCTATTGACTTCATTTATTATGTAAAAGAGTAAAGTGCCAAAATAGTCCCCGAATATATACATAAGACCGTTTTAGTCCCACGGTTTATAGAAGTACCAAAACAATCCCCTACTATTTTAGAATTCAGCTCTAATAATCCTCCATGGGGACACTTTCAACCCCAATTTAAAAAGTATGGGGACTATTTTAACACTTCTATAAACCCTGCAACTAAAATGACCCCATGTAAATAATTGGAGACAATTTTGGCACTCAAGTCTTATGTAAAAAAAACAATTAAATGCCTCTTCTTATTCTTTTTATTACTATAATTAGTAAAATATGTCATTAGTAAAGGAATGCCATTGAACAAAGTAAAATTTCCTCTGTTTGTAAGCATATAGCGGAGGAAGTTCATGTAAGCATATAGTGGAGGAAGTTCAAGTACCATCCCCAAATGATCAATTCCATACCTATTTCCTAGACCAGCCACATCCTCCACAATTTCCAGCCATAAAATAAGCCCTTAACCTCATAAAATTCATGCCTACTCTGCTACCCACTATAATAGAAGCAATCCACTTCACAAGACAGGAATTTGTTTAACGCCAAGTCGCTAGGTACGGTGGGACCAGTTTTCTAATAATTGTTAAACATTTACAATAGCATCCTTGCCAACAGGCTGGCATAAAGTTAGGTGATTCGAAAACCAATGGTAATGACTTCAAAAAAAAATTAATAATAATGCCATATAAATAAGATCTCATAAGCGTCAAAACTTTTTAAATTCTAACCTGATGAAGTAGAGGGATCAGCTGAGCGAGTGCCAATAATGTTATCAGACTTATTGCCTGGTGCATCCTTAGCTTTTGATGTGCCACAAGCCATAAAATCTGAATCTATAAAAACATTAGAATCCACTGAAACAGATACTGTTTCTGGAGCATTGATGGTCATCTCTTTATCATTTGCTTCAGAAGAGCACAAGGAAAATGGCTTATCCTGCAATGTTGATGGTGATTGTGACTCAGTTATATCATTCCTAGGTTCGTTTACAATATCATCATCTGAAAAAGATGAAATTGCAGCTTCTTTCAAGTCACCATAAGATTGAAAATCAATAATCTCGGGGGATATATCAAAAAAACATTCCGAGCTGCAATCAACATCAGATAAGTTGCTATGGTGCATTTTATAGTCACTGAGAAGCAAGCTATTTTGTGAAGCCTGAATGCAGCTTCCATCTCTGAGTTGCAAATCTGTTTCAGAATTTTCAATATCTGAATAAAATGAAGATTTTTCTATCACCATATCCACTTTGGAATCAAGCCTATCAAAGAAGGACGTTCCACAATCTGAATTCTGCTTCCCTTCAATCATTGATATGACAACGGCCGTCTCACCATCATCAGCAACAGATACCGATACCTTCCCAGAGAGACAAGAATCTACCGTCCATCCAATATCAGCAGTTTGTGGAGCAGAATATGTCAAAGAGCTTTGCACTGAAACTGCACCTGACTTCTGCGGCACTTCAATGTTTATGCACCTATAAGAAACGTAAGCATCATAAATTGTACAAACCAACTTTATCCAAATGTAAATAGATCATGCCTTCCATAACAAATATTTGGGAGGAACAAAGAACTAGAATGTTCCTCCTCAAAATCAATAATGAACAAAAATATCCACAATGAATGACAAACAATTAATCACATTTGTAATTATAAATACCTTGGGCACAACCATGAATTTCCAGATGCAGATTCAGGATTAAATCCAACACAGAAAGCATGATACCTGTTTTAATGAAATACAAGAAAGCTTAGCAAATTAAGACAGCACACTAGATAAAAAAATGTTTGAATGAAAATGGGGCATTATAATGATTGTTGAGTCAGTATTTATTCAAATTTTTGCACCCAAATGCAATCCATGCCAACAATCATTTAAAATCAGGCTCCACTGCTTCCTTAAAAATAATTGGGAAAGAAGGGAAAAAGAAAGATAAATTACAAGCAAAAAGCAATTTATAATGGAAGAACTAAAATATTTCCACAACTTTGCTTTGGCCTGCAAAAATCTAAATCCCTAAAAGATTCGGAAATCCAAATCATTTGTCAGCGGTAGTCTCATCTGAACAATAGGTGGATCTTCGATGGAGGTAAACTGCTGATCTGACTCAGTCTGCAGCATACCTTGGTCCTGACACTCCTCCAGAACTTGAGTACCCTCTTCTCTCGCAATAGGTGGTTCCAAGACACTTCGACTAGCATTTGCTACAACAAAATTCGTAGTATTTATAATCATAATCGGAGGAAGAGCTGCCTCAACAACAGTAGGCGGAAGCTACTGATCTGGTTGGTGAGGAGCCTTATGAGTCAAAATCTCATTCAACATTTCTGGAAGATTAACAGTGTCTGCTATATTTTCCTCCACATGGATGATGTTGTTAGGACCTGCCGATCTCAAATGTGGATGAAACCCGAAGCATTTGACAGGGGTGTGCCCAAACAGTTTACAGTGATTGCAGTTGTAGGGTTTTTGTTCTGCAACAATTGGTTGTCAATACCCATTGTGGGCAGTACCAAGCCATATTTCGTCCACATGAGGGAGGGTGATATCCCTTTCAACAAGAATTCTTGCAACTGAAGGCCTGGTTAGATTGAAGGTGAGTGGATCCAATTTCATAGGTCTCTCTTGTGCAGCTCCAATATGATAGAGAACTTGGTGATTGAAGTAGTGCAACTTAAAGTAGTGTAGTTGTGATTGAAGTAGTGCAACTTTAGGCCAGGTAGTTTAAAACAGATTGAAACTATAGGTGGTTCTTGGCTAGGGTCGAATTCAGGAGACCACAAGCAGTTTCATAAATTTTCCATCTATTGTCATAAACTTTTCGGAAAATATTTTAGCATAGTCTTCCACTTTAGATAATTGTATCATCACCTGTCTCCCATCAAAGAGGTCAACCTTCCAAAGTCCCAATAGTTTGAGATTTTCAAAAGTCTTTCGAACAATTTTCATTTTAGGATGTCATGATTGGAACTTCCCAATGAGGGTGAATTTGAACTTGTTAGCCAAGTTGGAAACTTTAACATCAAAGAAGAATAGAGCCAGTTTGCCACTCTTTCTACCCGTCTTCTTGAGAAGGTTGCACTCCTCCTGGTCTTTTAATGATTCATGGTAAACCTGAGGGCAAACCTGATCTGATCCCATAGAGCCAACCATATCAACTAAAAAAGCCTTCCCAAGGTTTAAAACAGAAGTAGCCGGTGGTTGAAAAGGAGCAGTAGCCATGGAATAGAGAGTTGAACAGCGGCAAGCTACAAGTTACAAGGATTGAGTCTGGACTGCGAGTAGCACACGTACGTGCAGGGAAAACGGACGCGAGTGCAACAGGAGACGGAGACGGAGCTGCAGGAGACGACGCACGATGCCGCACGAAATTCAGGCGACGGAGCTGAAAACAGACAAAGGGCGGTGGCGAACGAAAAAACATATGACGTGCGAGAAGCTCGAGGAAACCAGACGAAGTCGAGGCGACAAACAGCCGACGTCACACGACACAACAAACGAAGGAAAAGCAAAATCGACAGAGCAGATGCCAGGGTTGGCCATGAGGCGAAACCCTAGCAGAGCGAAGCAGACGAGATCATGGTTTAAGAGGGAACACACACACACACACTCTCTTAAGATCAACAACTATCTCATCCCTTGTTTCCACGACATATACATAATATGCTCCTATCAAAGGATCCTGAAATCAACATACACGCACATGATACTGACAACAATAAAAGTATTTACCTAACTACTTATCAACAATTCCCATTCAATTTTAATTCATATGCACGCACGCACGCACATGCACACACGCACATATATAGAAACAGGGATTTTAGAGTGACTAGCTTCCATCTTTAAGTTTTAAAGAGAGAAGCAAGGAAAAAAATCTAACAGGGTTGCACAACATTAATTATGGTAGAAGAAAACATTAGAAATATATTAGAAAAAGAAGAGTTAAACTTATCAAATTAACAAGCATAATCTTTTCTAAGAAATGTAAAGCCCAGACGATAATTTTTTAAAAGGAGATGGCTCAAATCTCTCGCGGATCAAAAAGGCAGAAAAAATACCCATTTTAAGTTCTTATGAATGGCAAAATTAAAGGTGAAGCAACCTGTACTAACAAGTAAAGTTATCAAACCATAAAAGAACAAAAAAAACATGGTATAAACTTGAACTAAAGATGATTTCCCATTGAAATAATCTTAAATGAAGCATGATCATTTACAAGTGCGATAAGTCTATTTTTATATATGTGAAATTAAACGTAAAATCAAATTGATGATTGTACCATATATCACATGAATCACAGGCAATTGACGTATCAAAACTTAAATCATCTTCAGTTGCTAGCATCGCACATCGTAACTTGCAACCATCATTTTCTAGACATTTCACGGCCTGCAGATAAAAGCGCAAAATTATCCTATAAGCATACTTGAAATATGATTGATTTAGTTCATTTGTAGTCGGAAAATAGATAAGAATGATTACATCTTCGCTGATGTAGTATGATGGAAATGAAAGTGTGTTGTTCTTCCCTTCAAAAGACCAATCCTCATTCCTGCATTAAAAGGATAAAAGTTCTAACATAACTGCCAAGCTGAGATAATAAAGACCAGCGGTTAAATAGTATTAGGATCTGTAATGAACAGAGTTGGGCTTGCATGGTGTTAAAATGTATAAGAACAAAATTTATGTACAAATACAAATCCCAAGATGCACAGACAAAGAATAGGAACGCAAACATGACATGATACAAATAAGCCACAAGAGGTTTCAAACGGTGTATGACAAGGGCTGGACATGACATTTAAAAAATATACTTTAATATTAATAATTAGAAACTCACAACCAAAATAATTATAATAGACATCTTAATTAAATATGATAAAAAAATATAAGTAAATAGACTTATTTTAATCTATGGTAAAAACAAAAGACATTGTTATAACAATAATGTTCATAGAGAAAAATGAACTAGAATAATACAAGAACTTCTAATAAATTTGATTGGGTATAAAATTAAGTTAAAACAACAATTTTGTATGATATGTATCTAGCACCTCCTCATAAAGTGCTCAACAAGAATGTAACAAGTGTACATAAAATGTTACCAAATTGTCCTTTCTTTTTTTTATATTTTGAGACGGGAAATGCCATCGTGGTCTCTCCAAATAAAACATCTTGCAATGTTCGACATGTATTGGCACAATGGCTAGGGCATGAAGCTTCTTAAAGGACTAAGCGAGAAGTATTCAGGGTCATTACCACCTTCATTATATCTTTAAAATTTTCAATGAGCAGCTATTAAAATAGTATACTTTTCATTTTGCATTTAAATTTGTGCTGTAATAGCATAATGTAACTTAGATATACGCTCTAATATGTTTGCTCGAGTACAAGATTAAGATATGCAGAGTTCTGAGATTGTGACCTATGCACCACTTCGAAGGTAATTTTATAACACTGCTACATAGTCATAATAGCAAATTTCAATCATAGGCAATGATAAATTTCTATTTCATAAGCTATAGATTATCAAAAAGACAATGTAGTGATTTCCAATACTCATCACAAATTTACAACTTTTGTATGTCCATTTGTCGATAAAAAGCATTAGAACCTTTTATTTGTTTCCCAATAAAATATTAAAAATATTTCAGAAATACCTCGCAAACCCTGCATCCCTATCAGATACCATGTCAATGGGATGATCACAAGGCAAACAATTTCTTTAATGAATAATTTGGCCACATGAAACTATAAGAAGCATCAACAATCTCAGAATAATAAATGAAATAAGCCATTTTAGAGAGCCCATCGACGACGATGCTAGGGGACGATGCTAGGCTTCATAAGTGTTCCACAAGCCAACTTGATCAGATGCGATGATAATGATAAAAGAAAAACATAATTTCATAAGTAACTGACTCAAAATGTTCCGATCTCATGAAATTTTACCTCACCATCAACAACGTTAAAACTGTACATGAAAGCAAATACGACAAAAAATAGGGTCAAATGGACATATCTTCATAAAGAATTGGCATTTTTCTTGCAAAAAAAAAAATATTCATCCATCACACATTACAACAACAACAACAACAAGTCTTCATCCCACTAAGTGGGGTCGGCTACATGAATCTTTTTCTCCATTGCGTGCTATTGAGTGTTATATTTTCATTTAATTCTAATAAATTAAGATTATTTTTTATAAAATATGCCAAAGTCTTTCTAGCTCTACCTTTGTCTTTCTTAACATAAGTCAAATCTAAAACATCTACTCTCCTAACCGGATCATCAAATGGTCGACGTTTAATGTGACCAAATCATCTAAGATAACTCTATAATTTTATCCGCCACTGGAGCTGCACCAACCCTAACACAGGGCTCATATGGGGGCCCATCTAGCCGACCCTCTTGGAGGGGACTCCACCGCACCTCCTTCCTTTTCACCCATCTTCTTCTTGCCTTGTTTCCCTCCCTTGCCTGTCCTTCGTTCCCAGACCTTTCCTAATTCCAAAACCTTCCTAAAATAGAGATCTAATTTTTGTTCCTTCTCCTAATTTAAAACCTTTCCTAAAAGCCTAAAATCTGATTTGATTTCTTTCCATAAATCTGAGATCCTGATTTTATTTTTATTCTTCTTTCTTAATTTAATTGTTTCCTAAGTTGGGTTAGTCTTTTATAAATAGGAGTTGATGTTTCTAAGGTCAAAGGTCTTGATTTTGAAATCTGAATTCGGCTTTACTTCAGTGCTTTCCCCCTTGAGGGTTGTATCGGACGACGAGGAAGGTACTCCGGCTGTAACCCCATCTGAGGTGGTGTTTATCTTCACCGTTCCGACTAATTCCCGCTGTCCTGCAGCTCACCGATGTTCTGGCTCCTCCAGAATTCCAACCCGCACCTTCCCTGCCTCCCTCCTGCTATTCCAGCACGCCGCATACCAGCAGCCCACCTGCAGTCCTGCTGCCCTGCAGCTTCACCGACATTCTAGCTCTTCTAGCAGTCCAACCGGCAGATTCCCTACATCCCTCCCACTGTTCCAGCGCACCGCCATCCACCCTGCAGCCTGCTGTCCTCCCAGACCAGAAGCCTGCCTGCAGTCTTCCTATTGTCCTGCAGCTCCACCAACGTTCCAGACACCTTCCAGTCGCCCCTACTGCAACCACCTGCATCCTCAGCGCCCTGTTGCTGTCCCAGACTGCCTCCAGCTCCCTTGTAGCTTCCTGCAGGCCCTCCCAGCACCTTCTGCCTCACTCACAGCAGGCGCAACTTCTGCCTCTCACAGCAGGCTGCAGGCCTCTCTCCGGCATCCAGTCCGTTGCCTCCTCCTTCCAAGCAGGACGCAGTGCACCTCAAACCACCCAAGCGCCTCCCGTCGCTGCAGACACTCCCCCTGCAGTCCCTCGGCTTCGGCCGCCACTAGTGTCTCCGCTCCTCGGCTTTGGCCGCCATCCTTGCTGACTACGGATTCCAGCAGCCAACCATGTTCCCACCCTTCCAGCCCCATCTCTCCGAACTTCCTCCTCGCTGAAATTGTTGTCTTGTTAGTTGAGTCCTTGTTTGAATGCTTTGTTTTATGTTCTGATTTACATGATGTCGTTCTTTCTTTTGAGTCATTATTGTAACTGTCTTTTAAGTAACTAATAACTTCGTGTCCTGCGACGTGGTTTGGGGTAACTCCGGTACCAAACCCTATCATGGATACGTTCATTTTGCATTTTGTCTCTAAGTGTAAAGCCCCTCATCCACCTAAGCATCTTATCTAGGCAACACTTAACTTATTTTTATGCTTCTCTGTTAAAGGTCAACATTCAGCGTCATAGAACATTGCAGATCTCACCATCATCTAAAAAAATTTTCCTTTCAATCTAAAGCGGGACTTTCTATCACACAATAGACCGGAAGCATTCCTCCACTTTCAACCAACCAACTTAAATTATACTAATAACATCCTCATCTATATCACCATCACTTTAAACAATAGATCAAAGAATTAATTAAATGTTATGATGTATCCCAAATGGGAAAAATGTTTATATGTTGCTTGAATTTCAAAACAATCTTCACGTGTGAAGATTTGCAGGGAGTTCACACACATGCATAAGGTTTCACAAAAATGAATAATATATAATATATGATATACATAATAAGAATAAGATAAATGTATATATCACAATAATAATAATTTAAGTATAGTAAGTATTACGGCGCCTTCTCTTGGATGATTTTACTAATAAATAAAAGATTGCAGGAAAGCTATGATACAAATGAAACTAAATTTACAACCATGGAGTTCAAAATGTTGATTTTCCAAATACCTATCACTGGAAACAAAATTCGTCAACAATCCTTCTTGCATAGTGCTTAAAACAAGGATGTATTTTGTGAAATAAACATCTCATATCTGGTGGCCTGATGCACCTTAATCGATGAGCAATGATTGGGGCTTTCCAATTTTTGGCTTAAATGCAATCAAAATCATAACTTTTTAAGTCAATTTGGTGTCAATTTCAAGTTTGGTTAGATTTCTTTGGAATTGGCTAAGCGCCTCTTTCGTAAAAATATGCATTTTGCATTAATAAATCAAAAAAATATAAAAACTATGTATGCATGCATCTATGGTATAGAAAAGTGAGACCTGTCATCTACAACTATAGAGGGAAGTTCCCTATCATCATCTACGTGCAACAAAAAGAAAGAACCAAGAAGGGCACACTTAGCACAAAAATGGG
The DNA here is from genome assembly GCF_001263595.1 of Phalaenopsis equestris. NCBI lineage: Eukaryota > Viridiplantae > Streptophyta > Magnoliopsida > Asparagales > Orchidaceae > Phalaenopsis > Phalaenopsis equestris. The sequence goes on from NW_018165105.1 coordinate 122,725, forward strand.
TGACCCTATTATATTTTTCTGGTGTATGAAAAAACAACACTTGCTTAAAAGACAGAAAGTTAATTCTGGTGCCTCCTATGGTTGTTGGCACCAAGTGTCCCGCTTCATCTTAGTGCTCAAAAAGTGCATGATATAAGTGTTATCACCCTCAATGATGATACCCTTACATTCACGCATCCAAGGTTGCAAAAGTTTTGGAAGGATTTAGTGGCTTGAAGTTCAACTTAAGTGTTGTCCCAATGCTCAAAAAGAAGGCCAGCAACAAAAAGAGCAAGTCCCCACTCATCCCAAACAATCACGTCGATACCGACCACCCCGAAAGGAAGGAGCGCACCATCGATGTTCACTTTGAGGGGGGGGGGTGCTAAAAAAAAAAAAAAAGAGAGAGAGAACCAACGCAGAGGGTCGACTGGCCTCCCATTGCTCCTAAAATGGGAAAAATGATGTCATGGTAAGTGTCTAATAAATAGTTGTTGCAATAATGGTCGGCGTGTGGCGCACTTGGTTGTGAATCTTAGCTTTGTTGGCCCTCCCACAATAATGGATGACGTAAAAATAGTGACGCGAGAGCGGGATCTCCTGCAGTGGGACGCGGGAGTGGGATCTCCCATAGCGGAAAAGCAAGATTGGGATTTCCCACAGTTGGTAACTCTCGCTATTGAATCAGCCGGCCCAATTGAGACCGATCCAGGATGAACACAAGCTGAGCGGCCTGGGGCGGGGTTTTGACAGGGTGGGACTGCTGTCTGCCCCTCTCCTCCTTCCTTTTATGCTTCTTTTGCATAAGGAAGAATTTTAATGGTTATTTTTAGTTTTTTCTTGCCTCTCTACCCCTTCCTTTTGCGTGGGAATTTCCTTCTTTTATTCGTTCATTTTCTTCATCAATGGGAGTCTATAATTTGTTGTTTTCTGATTATAGGGTTTAGTTTTTGTTATGTGTTGATTTCGGATTCTTGTGTGGAGTCATTTTTCCGTTGTGGGTTTTATCTGAAGAGGTGGTGGTGCTCTGGTTGTTTTTTACTCCATGGCCGTGTGTATCTTCCTCCCTTTTGGCTATCCAACCCTCTTCCTCCTTCCCCATAGCCATCGATCACTCCTAATCCCCTTCCCTAGCCTCTGTCACTCCATCTCCACCCTTTTCCTTGTTGTCCAGCACCTACAAGCCACCCATCCATCTTCCGTCAGTCACCTAAGACCCTCCATACTTATTGTCCCTACAATTATGCACCTCCCCCTTGCTGCCATCAGCATTCCTTGGTTTCCACCACCATTGCCAACCATCTCAATCCACCAAGCTGACATTCACCACCCTTGAAATACACCTTCGGTATTGCTTGTGTCGTGTATGTCGGTGTTGTTATTTTCTGTTGTGTTGTGTTGTAAACCTATTTTCCTATTCATAAAAGTGTGCTTTTGTGTTTCTACTGTTTTCCTACTAATTCTAGTATCATTCGGTATAAGAGCTAGACCAACCCTAGTCTCATCCTAGAGTTTCCTAGCATCTGCACCTACTCAAGCCACGTCCACTACAGTTGTTTTCCTTTTCGATTCTCAAACCTCCAAAATTTGACCTAACACTAACTAACCCTTGCTGATTTTCAAAATGAAAATCAGCAACAATAAATTAAATTTTCTACATCGTTCATGAGTCCCCTACACCCGCTTTCATCTCCCAACCAAAAACCCTAGTCATGCCACCAGCAAGATATATGCTCGAGCCTTCCCGAGAGGAGATACGACAAGAGATTTGCGGACTTCGGCGGTAGATTACGAACATGGAAGAAGAAATCTAATGGGAGGCTACTCTCGACCGTGATCCAAAATGTCAAATGGGGGAACGAGAAAATATGAAGATGAAGCAGAAAACGCAGCACCATTTTCTGCCAAGTTACTACCAAAAGATGTTGCTGACTTTAGGTTCAGAAGTGGAGAGACAGCATCACCAAGCGACTCCCCTTGTCTACTATCCAACAAAACCAATCCTCAAGGCTGTCACAACCAAGGAGTGTTGCAAGTGTCACGGATTCGAACATGTGGAAACAAAATGCACAACTAGGGAAGTAATCTCATTTATGCCTCCGCCCTACTCCCACCGATAATAGTCCCCGGGCCCGTAGTCCTCTGTTCTACTCCCTCGGGACCGTAGGCCTCCACCTTAGTCCCACCGATATACACTGGGACCGTAGACCTCCGTTCTACTCCCTTGGGACCGTAGGCCTCCGCCCTACTCCCTCCGTTCTACTCCGGGACCGTAGACCTCCGTTCTACTCCCTCGGGACCGTAGGCCTCCGCCCTACTCCCTTTTCAGCACTGAATCAAACACAAATCAAATTCTACCACAAATTCGAAATCTACACCCGAAGCTCGATGATCTGAAGTTCACTTTCTAATCCCCAGCAGAAATATTTGTCACTCATTTCTACGTTTTGCTCTAAGTGTGTTGGCTTAGACTTTTGTGTTGGTTTTGTAGATCTTTTCGGTCAACACCAATACATGCGGTGTGCTCGTCCGGCACACCACACCTATTGAGGGTCCATTTGTTGACCTCATTTTTAGTGAGGTCTAGTCTTTCTCCTAGGATTTAGGATCTAGCCTTAGGGATTTCCCTTTGACTATCTTAGAACCTTAGAAATGGGATCATTTTAGAAATAGAACCTACTTCTGTACCCTTTTGAAGTTTCGCGTGTGTGGTATCGACTTCTAGCACTTAGAAGGGTGAAACCAACATGAGGGAACCCAAAAGGAATCCCTATAAGACCTTTAAGCATTAGGGTGGCATTTGGCACAATTCGCACTCCCGTGCGCACAAACTTCGCAATTCGGAGAACCGCTACGTCCGATCACTATGATTCGCATCGCTTGCACCGTTACCTGTCAAAGACTCGAATGAACTTTTTGAGACGATTGATCCCGGGTCGAAATTTTGTGAAATTTGAATTTTGACGTGTTTTTGACCCGATTGTCGATGAGGTTGTCCGAGCGACCCCGGATGACAAAACGGACTGCACCGGCGCGTCCGGAATGTCGATTTTGCTTAGGGAGCACACCTATTTTGTTAAGGCACTGCGCGCGAATAATTTACATGGGATTGCGTGCGAATAATATATATATATATATGTATATATATTAATAAAAAATGAATCCTCCTGTTTCCAGCTTTCGGTTGAAACTCACACACCCGAGCTCTGCCTCCCTTCCCTCTCCCGTTCGCGTGCCTGACCTTTCCCTTTCTCGGTTTGGAGCCAACCGAGCTCCTCCTCCTCCACGCGATAGAAAGTTGACTTCTCATTCGTCCTTGCCCGACACTTTCTGCTCGAGACTCTCCTTCCCGAAGCTGCGACTGCCTCTATGAGCTACAATTTTCCTTTTCTTTGGCTGTGTTTTTTATTTTTCTTGGTAGTTTGACTCTGGGAAGCTTGCTCCTTGGTACACTTGAATGACAAACTCTCTCTTCTTCCCGATGCTTCCCTCGCTGCCACTAAGCTCGCCACTTGGTCCTGGATGTTTCGGTTGCTTCACCTTCTATGAGCAGAGGATGCGTCTTTTTTCTTTTTTGGCTCGATTCGAGTACCGTGTGTGGGTTGGATGATCTTCTTTCTCTTCCCCTCTCTTCTCTGCCTATAAACAGGGTTTCTTTTGGATTTTGTGGGGTTGAAAATTTCTCTAAGGAAAGGAGGGGTTGAAAGGTTTTGGCTGTAAGAGGAGATTAGGAGGGAAATTTCTGTGAGAGCATCTCCTTGACGCTACTTCTTGTGTTGCAGTGTTTTACATTCGCAGAAAGAAGGTATCTCTTCTTCCCCACCCCCCCTTCCTCGATGCCTTGTTTCCTTTTGGTTTTCTCTCTGCCGAGCCTTTAAGCATGGCTCTGTTGGATGGTATAGCATGCTAGTTAATTTTACTTTCATGTACTTTGAGATGTTCACCTTAAGAAGCATGTGAAGGATAAAATATGGGCATATTCTAGGGGCTAGACTCAGTTACTTGCTTACAGTAGTGAAGCTATGACATGTTTGTGATTATTGCAGCATGTTTATGTTGGAAGTAATTAGGGGAGTTAAAACACGGCTTTGGAATAATTTTGCTCCTCTTGCAGGCATGTTGGGATATGTATTATGAAGCTTTTTCATCTATTTTCATTTAGTATGAGATATTGGAGAGTTTATTTGGCCTTTCATGAATGCTAGGGAGTTCACTTTACTGTTTTATGCATGTTTGGGGGCTCGGTTTTGGCTTCCTGTGGCTTTCCCTTACCCGAAATGCATGCTATTAAGAGAAAAATTTATTTTTGGAAAAATCTGTAATTTGTTTTGAGGACTTGGTTTAGCTCCTCAAGAGGCATCTCCCCTGTTCAAATATCTGTTGGAATTGTTTCATGCTTGGAATATTTAGACATGCAGGTTATTCCTCAGTTTGGGGGCTCGGTTTTGGCTTCCTGCGGCTTTCCCTTACTCGAAATGCATGCTAGGAAGAAGTTTATATCGATTTGAAAAGGTTCTATAGTTGTTCTTATTTGAAGCATGTGATGGCCCTATGTTTTGATATTTTGAAGGAATGAAGGTGTATTTCTAGCTTTTATTGTGGCCTGATTTTGAGCCTTAGTTGCGGCTTGATTCTTTGGCCCCTGCTGGTTTTCTGTTTTCTTAAGGATGACCTCTTAAGGATGACCGGGTTTGGATTTATTGCCATAAACTGCATTTGTAGCTTATAAAATTTTGGTTTCTAGCCTCCATTGGGGCTCGGTTTTCACCTTGAAAGGGGCATGGGATGTTGGTTTTATTGGGGTTTGGTTTTTGGTCCTTGTTGGGCTCGGTTTTGCCCCCCCCTGCTGGGCTCGGTTTTGGCATCCTATGGGTGTTTTGGCTTAAATATACATATGGTGAAGGAATTTATGTTGATTTGGAAGAACTCCATAGCTATTCTTGTATAAAACATATGGTAGGTCTATTTTGTTTGATGTCTTGAAGATATGAATATGTTTTATATTCTTTTGTCGTAACCCGATTTCAAACCTTGGCTGTGACTCGATCTTGGCTTGATTTGGGAGCTTGGTTTGCTTGTTTTAGCTCCTACTCGAGAGCCCGTGATTGATTCCGTATACTTTTCTTTACTCAAGAGTTTTGGTGACTTGCTTTGCTCGTCTTTGGCCCCTACCCGAGAGCCTGTTTTGGGCATGTTGTGTTGTCCTCATTCGAAAGTTGTTATTTGGTCTTTGATGGATTGGTTTGGCAGTTTATAAGGCCGCAATTGGGTGTTTGTTTGATTCCTAGCCGTGGATTTGTGATAGAGTTGAATCAACCTCCCCTTTTGGTCCTTTACCCGTGAGGCCTATTGGAGGTCGTTTGGTGTGATTTGGTCCTTCTTGCTAGGTTTGATTGGCTTGAATGTTATGGATAGATCAAGTTTGTCATCCTAAAGCTTATAATCACTTCAGTTATCCTCTTATGTTTGTCTGGGAAGTATAGTAGCCATTGGTGGTTCCTTTCTAGATCCTTTGTTGCCTTAGCCGTGAGCCTTACTCGTTGTCCCTTTGGTTGCCTTTGGTCATGGGTCTTGGCAGCTGTCTTCTGCCTTTGTCGTGAGCCTCATTTGGCCCTGTTTCTTGTCTTAGCCGAGGGCCTGGGTGTTTGCCTTTCTCTTCTCTATTGGTCTCGGCCCTGAGCATTATTTGGATTCCGTGGGATAATTTTATGCTTATTCTATATATGAGACTACGTAGTAATTTAAAAGTCGGAGAAATTTTGATTTCGGCATGAGTTTAGAAATATTAGTGGTGGTTTCCTCGAGATCATTATCTTTTGAAGTTTGGAAGATCTTTAAACCCTATTTTTGAAAGAGCATTTAGTTGGGGTGAATTAAATTCATAAAAGATGTCGTTGGGGTTTGGATACCGGTGTTAGAAGGTCAGTTTGACTTGGGTTGGACCAATTCTAAAAGTGAGAAAGTGACATCTATTTCGGATTAATTCAAGGATCTTTGAGTCTTTCTTTTCAAGTCTTCTTGTCACGAGCTTTGAGGACTGATCTATTTTCCTTTTCGGTGTTTTAGATGGATCAGTGTCTCCTCTCTCTCACCCCATTTTTGTTCTTTTCTTTCCTTGCTTCTTGGTTCGTTCTTTTTTATGCTTATGTCTGATGCATAAGCATCCACGTATAGTCTTTTGCTATACCAGAAACCATCAAGCAAGGTTGCAAGTAGTCGTTTTGGGGCGTACGATGGTGATAATAAAGGCACACTAAAGATAGAGCAGAAAGATGTCCTATCCTATAACATCAAGATCCAGGTATTTGATGAAAAATAGGATAACGGTATCCTTCACTGACATAAGTTGTATTTGATGAAAAATAGGATAACGGTATCTTTCACTGACATAAGTCCACTGACATAAGTTTAGCGAGAGTCGGCCCGAACCTCCTCAGGTTGTTGGCAGTCCCATGTCCGGCAGCGTAATGGACTCGTGGAGAACAAAAATTTCTAAAAAAAAAGATAAGTTTTGATAAACCATTTTCAAACAAAGACATACTTTTCTACGAAACAAAAATTGATAATTCTTCTTCGCATGTTTAAAATTTGTATGCATGTTAAAAACATAAAACATACTTTAAAGTTGGTTGTCCACCAGACGAATACTTGTTTAGGCTGGGAAATAGCCCTCTAAGTGAGGTTCAAGACACACTTTTAGACGAATGGCGGGTTCTATACATGCGGGTGATCGAGTAACCTTCGCGGACCCTCGAGTATAAATATATATCTGAGCCTAGCCCCATACGAGTGCTTGCGGTCCCCCTCACCCAAACTTTTTTTTGTTTTGTTTTATCGAAGCTTTGGGACAGGGCACTCGTGTTACTTTTCCTTTATTTTGGGATTTCTTCAAGATTTTTGAGGATTTTTTTTCTTCTCTTTTACTTGAGTCTTTTCTCGTTGATTTTCTCGAGTTTTCTGTCATGAGTCGTTGTTACACTCTTTTTCGGATTTCCCTGACGACGTTTCTTCCAAACTTTGCTTTTTGCGATACATTTAGACTTGCTATACTTAAGGAACAGCGGATCTTACGGGCGTGGGGCAGCTGCAACTTATTGAATAATTACATTTTACAGCACTTCATTTTTCTGTTTCTACATACTATTGTTCTTTATGTACAGCATATTATACTTGTCCTGTTTCTACCTTGTTTCTACCTGCTACCGTATGCTACCGTATTGTACAGCATGTTATATTATTCATGTTTCTACCTGCTACTGTTCTACATGCATCCTACTGTTTGTCTTGTATCGCACAATTTTATATTACATAGCTTTAAGCATGTCTTCTTTTATATAGAACATTTAGAGGACTACAACCACAGGGTCGTTTGATTTGACATCGTAATTGAACATCCTAGAAAACTTAAACTCGTCACGGCAAGGAGCTTGGAGCTAGCGTGGTGGGCAGCACAATCATCTTCAACAGCATAACATGTCTTCCTCAGCAAAATCATTTCTTTTCCTAGAAATTAAATAACAAGTCATGGGATTTCGAGGTAGTCTGCTTAGCGCGACATAAATCTTCACTTTATCTGTTAGGCCCTTGCACAGCCAGACTGTACAATTTAAGCCCTAACTCGTTCTAGGTTTTGAGGTTGTCGTCTGATACGACGTAAACCCTCATATCTTCTAGGCGACTTGTGTGACTGTGTCACGCAAGTATAAGTCCTAATTAAATAAAATTGACAAGATGAAACACTTGAATGATTTCTCCTTGAAACTGAAGCCAAATCATAGGATAGACTGAGAAGCCACCGAGGTTCGCCTCAGGATCCGTGGTCTCCCCTAGTTTCTCTTCATTTGAATTCCTCAACAATGTTCCAGATTCGAGTCTTTCCCCTTTCACACCTCTTCGTCCGATTTCGTTAAAAAGTCCTATCTTTTTTACTTCTTTGAAGAAAATATTCTCTGATTTTTATCGAGAGTTTTCTTAAGTGACTTCGATCATTTAAGATGTAATTAACTATAGGGGTTTGTCCTTATAGGAAGCTTTTTCGAACCCAGCCTAAAATAAACCCTATTTAATTCTTTGTATTAAATAGGAGAACTTGTCGGCAAATAAAACGGTTTCGCAGACCAAACGGACGTCATATGTTTCTTAGTTTATTTGATCGAGTCACATCCTCAAGTTTAGTGTTTATCCCTCGGGATAGATATAGGATTTGAGGTAGAGCGCTCTTTCATCTAAACTGTGAAAAATATGAGGTCAGTTGATTTCATATTTTTCTAAAATTATACGTATATATGTAAATTAAAGCGTCCTTCCGAGGCGGATAACGGAATTTCGATTCTGACGACCGACAGCTTTTACGGGCAACTCAACACCCCCAAACTTCAATACTTTCCCCACATTTTCCCCCTTTCAGTGCCGACAACATGATCCAAATGAAATTTGTCTTTTTTTCTTTTTTTCTGTTTTTTGTTAAATCAAAGTTTATTTTCACTCAAGCAATTCTTGTTAAATGCTTTTAACGTACTCATATCATTATCTAGTAAATGTATTTGGTTGTTTACAAAAAATTTTAGTAATTTCCCTTCATCAAAACCAAACCTGATAGCTTGGAATTACCAAGGTAGGAATAGAAAGTCAAGTATAGAAACATTATTCTAAAAATTTAAAATAATCCAAAAACAACAGCCAAACAAGTATGAGCACTAAAAAGATCTATTTGTAAATATCAAGTTTCATACAAGCTTAATAGAAACTATAAAATAAGCAATATTTCCTGCAACTAAATTTCAGTTGCTCCTTTTCTTCTCTATAAAAATTCTCATGTTAGCCATTTAATTTAAAAGATATTTTTCTATGATGGAGATGAAACCACTGGTTAATTTATACAACTTAGTGAATAGCTACGGCCCGATAAAATACTCATCTTTTAATGTATATATTCTAACATGCATGTTATTCAAAATAATTACAAACATATTATTTTATTAGAAATTAGTTAAATATTTGCAATTATATTCATTAGAAATTTTAAACATTCATATTCATATTTTATTTAAGAAGTCGTCTCATGAGCATTATCTAAAATATTACACCAATAAGATAGGTCTATTTCTGTTTTCTATTCCAAGTCTTTTTCATTTTTTCATGGACAATTACAAAAATATCCTCATGTAGCACTATAAAAGGTGACTCGTTTGATTGCTTGTACATTTATTTCATTTAACTTTTATTTGATTTCTATCAATTATCCGAATCATACATAAACTTCCAAAGTGAATGTAATATATGAAGTGTTTTAAAAATAAGTTATAATGTTTAAATGATTACCTTGAATTTAAATATTTTGTTAATTTTTATCAATGCATATAATTATCTGAATATTTCAAACATGGATGCATTTGAATTTAAAAGAACTGAATTTAGTATACGGTACTAATTATAAAACCCACCTCAATTTCATCTTATAAAGTTAGATTAGAATGAAATTTATTAACTTTCCTTTTCTTTAACTTGCTTCTTCACTTCGATAATAATTTAATCTACAATTAAACATAGTTTTCAGAATTAAAATATTATAATTAAATAATTTACATTTACATTTATACAATTCATGTAATTGATCTTCTAAAGCTTATTTTAAGAAGGTAAATTTCATACCTTGACTATTCCGCAGCTCTTCAAGTATTAACCTTTGTTAATTTCGCCCTCTAATTTCCTCTTAATTCTTTTGCACAACCACTGACCACTTCCTATTGCTCAATCTACGATCATCTCTGCTGAATCTAATCATGTCTTCCCAATCACAAGAAAAACTGAAGTATTTCTTCAAATCAAAAATAATTAAGATTTAGATATTTATGTCAAAGTAAAGACAACAGGTAGAACTTACCTCACAATCTTTCTTTCTTCTTCTTTTGCAAAATCAAAAATCCATTTCAACATTTCAATCATATACTTTGCAACTTTCAGAGTTCTAACATTATTTAGACAGATCTAATATTAAAAATTAAAAAAGTTTAAACCAAAGTAACTATTTATGAAATTAAAATAAACCCTAAGCATTAATTTTCCTTACTAGCTTCATGGCTTGTACTTCTGCTACTGTTCAGTGTGCTAAATACCTGCAGGGATCACACGCCAACTAGCTAGGCGCACAACCTGCAGGTGTCATCGATGCTCATGCAAAAACACAATACTCAACCCTTATGCACAGTTAGCCGTTGAACAACACAACACCCTTTCTCGTCGATCGCCAGCTCAACACCCTCGCTCGACAATCAGCAGCTCAATGCTTAGTTGTTTGCTGATGCATGCAGCACTCGCCACTGATCATCACCCACATGCGATTAGCGCGCGCAATGTTCAATCCAATGGCTTTGCCGCTCAAATGCATTGTTCATCCTGCTATAGAAATGCTCTAATTGTTGTTAACACCTCCTACACGAGAATGTCTCCCTCGCGCTTCATTTCACTCGTCTATTTGCTCAGTATGAAGCCAGATACTCCCCTCCTTCAACTCCAATAGCGGAACCAACTCATCAGTTTTGTCGAACCAAAGTCACGGGTCAATTTTTTTACCAGATTTTTACACACTTGACATGCACTCAGACTAAAAATTTTCTATCCAGCCAATCCTTAACAATTTTTTGTACTTCAAGGAATCCATAAGTGGCATGCTTATAAAAATCAAAATCAGAGGCATTTATGATAAAATTTTATCAATTCAATTTTAAATTTATGTTTTCCATGTTGTGAATGCTTATAGAATGGGGGATGCCTTTGAGTATGAATCCCCCTGAGTATGATGCAACTGCAATATTAAATTCGAGAGAAAGTTATCAACTTGCAGTGACAAGAGGCCTAAAATTTAACATTTCAACTGTCTCTTTCTTTCATCTATTTTCGTAAATAACTTTCTAAATGATGCTACAAGACATGATTTTGATCAAATTTTCTAACATTAGAATTTAATTGCGGAACAAAAATTCAATAACCTGTAATTTATTTTGTGGTTCATTTAATTTCTTTTGAATTAATAAATCAGTATATTACCATTTTGTTCTCAGGATTATGCATTTGAGTTAACAAAAGGAAAATCAATTTTGAGCAAAGAATTGACCTTTGATTTAAAAACCCAATTTCAATTGTGTAATCTACATTATTGATCATCCTAATTGCATTAGATAACCAAGACCCTCAAGCGACACACATCATCCCACCATTTACTTAATTTGAAAGTTAGACCCAATCCTTTGATGACTATTAAACTTTTATATGGCACTGCTTTTTCAAAAGCAAGGCATGTATTCTGAGATATTAGCTTCTTATTTACAATTCACTTCCCTCACTTCCCTCTACCATAGTCCATCCACCAAATGGAAGACGTCATCCTTTAATAAGAAAGAAATACAGTTGAAAAGGTAACAGCTCTTTCTTGATCAAGCTGAAGCCAGCCTAAGGGAAATTTAGTTTTTTATTAATCTAAGGGCAATTGAGTATAAATATGACTTATACTTGAGTCATTACAGATATGTATATTAGAGTTATTACTTGTGTTTGAACAGAAGGAGGTTTGATCAAGTATTTTCCTATTTCAGTTGGATCACATCAGGAATCAGGTTGAAGCCCATATCTTTTTGCTTTAGTTATGGATGCTCTTACTAGACATTTACAAGGAGGATGTACCTTGGTGTATGCTTTTCGTTGATGATATCCTTCTTGTGGATCAAAATGGAGAAAGAATTCAAGATAAATTTGAATTATAGATGTCTACATTAGAGTCTAAAGGCATTCGTTTGAGTAGATCTAAAACTAAATATATAAAATATAATTTTAGTATCAATAGATCTAGTGACATAGTTGTAACTATGAGTGATCAAATTATTAAAAGGTGAGAATATTTTTAGATATCTCAGAAGTGATGGTGATATAGATGGGGATGTTATTAGTAGAATTCAGGTTGGTTGGTTGAAGTTGATGAATGCATCAGACCTATTTTTTTGATAGAAAAGTACTTCTTAGACTTAAAGGAAAATTTAAGATGGTGGTGAGACCACAAAATTTTATAGTGCATAATGTTGGCCTTTAAAAGAGAAGCATAAAACTAAGTGTTTGCTAAGGTGAGAATGCTTGGGTGGTTGAGTGGTTTTAACACTTAAAGATTAACTGTGAGATGAATGTATCCGTGAAAGGGTTGGTGTAACTCCAGCGACATAAAAGATTAGGGAGAGTTGTCTTAGAAGGTTTGTTCACATTAAATGTCGATCATCTAATGATCCGATTAGGAGAGTAGGTGTTTTAGATTTGACTTATGTTAAGAAAGATAGGGATAGACCTAAAAATACTTTGGCATATTGTATAAAAAATGATCTAAAATTATTAGCAATAAATGAAAATATGACACTCAATAGAACACAACGGAGAAAAAAGATTCATGTAGCCTACCCCGCTTAGTGGAATAAAGGCTTGTTGTTGTTGTTGTATAAATAGACCCTAGTAGGTTTAGGGTTGGGGATGCATGAGGTTGTGTTTGGAGTCTCGGGTTTAGGATTTTGGAGAGATTTCCTACCTCTCGAATTATAGGAATTGAGAGAGAGCGTCAATCTCTCAAATTGTAGGTGTTTATCTTTTGTATTTGAATTGAATGTTTGGTTCTTGTAATAAAATATGAGTTTATCCTAATTTCTATGAAAAACTGCGTCGATTTTTGGGTCGAATCACATCAAATTAATATTATAGCTAAGTTTGATTCGAGGAGAAGGAATCGCCGCCATCACTTTTCCTAGCGGCACTCGCTGAGGAATGACAGATCGCGGCGTACAGCAAGAGCATCACTCACGGTTTGTGCTTTCTAAGAAACAACGAGGGGATCACAAATCATGCCTTACAATAGTGGTAGTTGGGGAGCATCGACAGGATCGCGACTTATATAACCGCCGTGGATGTGGTGTAGCAGTGATAATGAAATCGCCCTGATGTATAGAGCCTCCATGGGGGCGATCCTTCTCCTCCTTCGATTAGGAGTCAATATAGTCGTGGTTGCCAAAATTTGTGACCAAGGCAATGACGGGATCACAACTTACAAAGACACAGAACTATTTTTTCCTCCTCCATCTTCGTTTTGAAGATCGTGGCGTACAACGACTCAAAAATTGTGTGCTAGTTGGAAAGAAGAGGGTGGATCTTTTGTCTCCTGTGAAAACATACAAGTTAAGCTTGTTGCGAAGCATCAAGATTTAAGCTGATTTTTCCACGAGGTTCAAGCTAGCTGACCGCGATCGAACCAAGAAAAACAGTCATGATTCAAACCAATTAAAGGATTACGACATACAGGCTTTGAAAACGGCAAGAAGTAATGGCGGCCCAAAAAATAGATGATTTGGTGGAAAAATTGAAATTTGGAGCATGTGAGCCAATCAGATCTAGAATGGAGGATCATTTCTCGTCAATGGAGGGGTGATTTTCGTCCATCGAGGGGCAATTTTCGTCCAAGGAGAGCATATTTACGATCTTTGAAAAATAATAAAGAAATTGGTCGAGTTTCACGCAAACCAGCAGCCACTTGCAATAGGATCGAGCAACGGCATCGGAAGCGGACTCAAGCAGAAACTCTTGGAAGGAGTAATACGACACCCGGACAGTTGGAAGGAGTGTCGGTAGATGGAATGAGATGGCATGTGATTCGAGGCTGGAGAGGATTAATTTGAAGGATTTTGGCCTGAAACAGGGAACCAGGACACCGGTAGAGGGTTGCATCTAAGTGCGCCGGCGCCATTTGCTGCAACAGCATTCCAAGCAGAAGGAGAAGCAAAAACCTATGGGGACAAACGGGCAGAATATTGGACGAGCCAGACTTATGGAAGGAGGGAATGATAATTCAATATGGGTTGTGAAATAGAACCCAACCCCCGCTTCATGGAGGAATGAACTTTGGTCGAGAGAATTGGGGAGAAGACGCACGTGAGTGGGTGTACTGGGTGGAGCTGGTGAATGGGCTAAATGGGGAGGATAAGCTCATGGCAGCAGAGTTATATCTGGAGGGGAAAGCCTTAACATGGTTTAAGTAGAGGGAGGCTAAATACTCTATCCGCTCGTGGGAAAAATTTAATGATTACTTGTTGGAACATTTCTGAGCCATTCGGGAAGGAGACTTACAGAAGTAGTTCATTGCATTGAACTTTTGTTCTTTTTTTTAAGAACCATGGCATCATTCTAAACATTTAAGGATAACAACTCAGAAACTAAAACATGAAAGTGGAAATGGAAACGATAGTGCCAAATTTTTAGTATTTTAAGTTGAATGTAACCAACAAAAATAACACAAAGACTGATGGTTCAATGAACTAAATATGCTAAAAAAATAAAAGAAGAAAGAATGAATATAATTGGTATAGTGTACAAACATCATTATCACCATTATATATATATATACATATAGTTTGCCATGTAGCATGTAGATTCATCATTCCCATTCTTTAGCAATAAGATCTGCATAACCTATTAGCAACTGTTCATATAATCATAATAAATAACAACTGAAAAAAGGACTCACCTGGAAATAGGATGCTCCTCTAATCCGAGACTTCTGATGGTGTCATACACCTTGATTCAATACAGACAGAATTAGAATGATCACAGCAACATACAGAAAATATAATATTGGTAGGTTAAGAATGCAAATGCTCAAAAATCATCAGATAAGTATTACTCTACATGTTTCAAAATACAAAATGCCTCGCCAAACATTGAATCTTCTATACTGAATATCAGAGGCTATATGGCTAGAAATTAAGGCATTAAAGAAAAGGTCAGACAATCAGCTTGCGTAAACTCACTCACCGGAAGACATGTGATAAGTTGAAATTCATTTTTGCAAATGGGGCAGAGATTTGTGATGATAGCCCAGTTATCAATGCATGCAAAACAAAACCTGTGTTGCACAGAGTAAAATCATTTTATAAGCATATTTTTGCTCCCAGCTAGTAACTCCAATAAGAAATTAATGCAGCATTGTTATTATAAAAAAATGCTAAAAATACATAATGCAAAGGACTATTAAATGAAAAATACGAGAGAAAAACTAAAATCCAAGCTCCAAATGCCAGTTTAAAAATAAGAAGTTGAAAACAGGGTGAGAAAGGTTTGCATGGATTGGCAACCATTGAACGAAACCGAACAGCGGGCAAAGAAAAATATATAAGCACCAGTGGGAATACCAGATAGACTTGTGCGTATGTTTGCCTTCCTCTCCTCCTTGGCGTGAGATGAGAAGTTGAAAAGGAAATTGTGCCCCTTATTGTTGTATAAAGCAGTTAAAGGAGTAGGTGTTGCATAGAGCAGAGGAGACATGTTTGGAGGAGGGCAACTGAGAGAGGGGAGAGAATGAAGGAGCTAAGGGGAATAGAAGGGAGAAAGGTTAGGACAGTCAAACTAATTCAATTTTCCTGATAAAATAAGCACCTACTAAATGCTAAAGCAGCCTTTGTATAGCGTAGGATTCAAAAATTAACAGGCAAAGGTACCCAAAGATATGTAAATATAGTCCATGCAGGCCAACTCCATGAGATGAACCATATAACATATAGTAAACGTTTAAATTTGGTAACCGGTAAGAGCAATGCAAAGCAAAAAGGGCCTTTAACTGACACGGGGCTCGGGGGAGGACCAGCCGGTCCTCAAGTGAGGGGGGGCTGCCGCCCACCGCGCCAAACACCCCCCGTAGCTCAACCCCGATGAGATATTTATCTATCCATTCACCCTTTCTGCTGCTGTTCACCAGCTTTCCAGCCCTACAAAAGGCCTCCGCACCTCTTCCCCAACAACCACTGGTTGTTCTCATCCCTCCAACCTGCTGCCAGCCATCTCCCAGCTAGGCCGCAACTCCCCATACTCTATCCCAACAGTCAGCCACCCTTCCTGAATAACACAATCTTGTTGTACACCTTCCCACAATTCGTCCCAAAAAATAAAAAAGAATGCATCAACACGCCAACAAAAAAATCCGAAGGTTTTGGTTTTACTCTCCAAAGTAACCTTAGCCTTCTATCTTTTTAGGGTTCGCATCCCCAAAGTGAACCCTAGACCTCCTCCTCCATCTCCAAAATGTCTTAAACGACCCTAATCAAATCAATCAACTTTACACTACATACTTATATGTTGTTGGAATACATGCTTAGGACTGTTGATTAATCTAAGTTTAATTGAGTCAAGTTTGTTCCTTAATCTTAGGAATTAGTTGTTATTTTTCTTGATTTTGTTTCTTGTTATTTTATTGGCTGATTTTTAGGTCTTTTTCTTGGAAGTTTGTTATTAGCTACAAGTTTCAAATATTGTAAGGCTACAACCCTTCGATCTACAGCAATTCTCTTAAGTTTTCTCTTCTTTCTCATTTCAAGAAACCAACAATTTGGTATCAGAGCTCTCTTCTTAAGGGACTTGTGTGCGAGTTTGAGTAGTTATGGAGATCGAACCTAGTTTTTCCTCAGTTGCTCCACCAGTGTTTGACGGAGACAACTACTGGATCTGGGCAGTCAGCATGGAGACATATCTGGAAGCTTTGGATCTTTGGGAAACAGTGGAAGAAGACTATGACATTCCTCTTCTCCCTGAAAATCCCACCGTAGCACAAATTGCACAAATTAAAGCACAAAAGG
>NW_018165105.1:139411-152462 GCF_001263595.1 Phalaenopsis equestris
CGTATCATGTCGATCATGTCGTTGAAAACGGCAAAAGTGATTTGGGATTATCTCAAATCCGAGTATGAAGGAGATGAAAGAATTCGATGGATGCAGGTGCTAAACTTGGTTCGTGACTTTAAATTGCAAAATATGAAGGAGACAGAAACCATAAAAGAGTACTCTGATAGACTACTCAACATAGAAAATCGTGTCAAATTATTGGGATCTTCTCTGGAAGATTCAATGATTGTTCAGAAAAAAAATCTTTGTAACAATGCTTGAAAGATTTGAGGCTACCGTCACAATCTTAGAAAACACGAAGGATCTATCAAAGATTGCTTTGATAGAACTCTTAAGTGCTTTACAAGCATAAGAGCAGAAGTGTGTAATGAGGAAAGGAGCCGTCGAAGGAGCTCTACCAGTCAAGCATCAAGATGATGAAAAGAATAGGTGGCCCAAGAAAAAGAAATTTCAAGCTACAAGTGGACAAAGCTTTGCACTTGAGAACAGAAGCAAAACTGAAAATAAAAGATTAGAAGTAAAAAAAGATTACCCTCTATGTCAACATTGTGGCAAGAAATCTCATCCTCCTTTCAAATGCTGGAGAAGACCAGATGCAAAGTGCAACAAGTGCAATCAAATGGGACATGAAGCTGTCATTTGCAAGAATAAAGATCAACGGTAAGGAGATGAAACACAAGTGGCAGATCAAGAAGAAGATGACCAAATTTTCGTTGTAACTTGTTTCACGACTTATGAAACGGGTGAAAACTGGCTCATTGATAGTGGTTGCACTAATCATATGACACATGACAAGGAGTTGTTCAAGGAATTGAAGAGCACCGAGTCCAAGAATGTCAGAATTGGAAATGGTGAATATATTGCAGTTAAAGGAAAGGGAACTGCAGTCATTGCAAGCTGTTCAGAAATCAAGTTAATCACTGATGTTTTCTATGTACCAGATATTGATCAAAACTTGCTAAGTGTTGGTCAGTTAATAGAAAAGGGACTCAAAGTGATGTTCATGGAGAAGGCCTGTGTGATAGAGGATGCTACAAGCTAAAAGATGTTTGAAGTTAAGATGACAGGGAGGAGTTTTTCACTCAATCAAATGCATGAGGAACAAAATGAAAGCACTATGAAGATTCAATCAGCAATTGAGATGGTTGAGCATGTGAAAGTTGATGCAGGGCAGGGCTGAGGGAATTATAACTGGAGTCAACCTTACAGAAAACAATTGCAGACTTTTAGAGTTGAAAACTCACCTTTTGAGTATGGAAACAAAACTCCGAGCCATGTCGCGAATGAATGAAGAATTGAAAGATGAAATGGATAAGGCAATGGCGAGCCAATTTAATTCGGAGATGAGGCTGATAAAAGCTACTACAGAAGTCACAGAACTGAAAGCAAACCTCTTGGATAAGGAGACACAACTGCAAAGCATTATGGATAAGAATGAACAGCTAAAATTGGAGCTAAAGAGAGACAAGAAGCATTAGGAGAACTATGCTGCAACTATATTGGATGCTGAGAGAGCAAAAGCTGCAGAACAAGAAGTACTGATGAGACAAGGTGTTGTCAATGGGGAGGCTGAAAAGAATAACAAGAAGGCAATAAAGGTTTTAGAGCAGCTTGAGGTTGCTCGGGCAGTGAAATTAGAGATGGAGACTGAGCTGAGGAGGCTTAGGTTGCAGTTAGATCAATGGAGAAAGGCAGCCGAAGCAGTTGCAACAGTTCTCACACTAGGGAACAATGGCAGAATAGTTGAGAGGATGGACTCTCTTAAATCATACTACAATTCACTGCTCCCCGGGAAGTTGCTAAGCTCCCCTTTCTCCGACGACTTGGATTATGATTCTCCCAAGAGGAAGAATAGCAACATGCTAAGGAAAATTTTAATGGATCTCAATCTGGAGTAGAAAGAAAGCATTGAAATTTTTGTTGACAACCAAGCTGTCATTTTCGTTTCTCATAATCCTGTGTTTCATTAGAAAACTAAGCATTTCAACATCAAGTTATTTTTTCTAAGAGAAGTATAGAAAGAAGAATTTATGACTCTGGTTTACTGCAAATCTGAAGATAAGTTGGCGGATTTGTTTACAAAGTCACTTCCAATCAGCAAATTTGAGTTTTTAAGGCAGAAATTTGGTGTTCGCAGCTCCTAAAGCAAGAAGGAGTGTTGGAATACATGCTTAGAACTGTTGATTTAGTCTGAGTTTAATTGAGTCAAGTTTGTTCCTTAATCTTAGGAGTTAGTTGTTATTTTTCTTGATTTTGTTTCTTGTTATTTTCTCGGCTGATTTTTATGTCTTTTTCTTGGAAGTTTGTTATTAGCTCCAAGTTTCAAATATTGTAAGGCTACACAAAAGGTATGTAGTTCTAATTTTCCTTTCAATCTACAGTAATTCTCTTAAGTTTTTTATTCTTTCTCATTTCAAGAAACCAACATATGTCGACCACACCCTATTTCTTACTTGGTTAAGCCCTTTACAACTCCTCCATACCAAAAAATGATTACTCCCTTCCCCTTTAATGGCACCTCTCGGCCAAGGTAGGAAGTCAACCTTCCCCTCATCCCCACAATCCTATATATGTTCCAAATCCCCCAACATCATCCCCACCTCATACATCTACAAAGAGGGCCAAATCCACTAGCATTCATCACCCTTTAATGCGTCACCATCATCAAGGGATCTCGGAATTTCCCCTTTCTTGTGCGAGTAGAGGTGACTATGGTAAGTGGTAGTGGATTTGATCTCTACCGTAAATAGTTAGCATTGTTTTGAAAAGCTTATAGGACGATGGTGAATGTTATTGCATATGACATTACTATCCTGAATAGATGAGGAGACCAAAGACCAAAAAGAATGAGTTTGTTGTCTATCAAATGCATTTAGCGGATAAGACATGAGATGAATTTTTATATAGCGACTAATGGACGACAACTACCTCTGACAAATGGTGATCGTAGCATAAAAGTGCATGAAGCTCCTATTTATAAAAACGGAGAAGCATTTTCCATTCGAACTAAAAAGAACCCCGCAAACTACCAACACCATCAAACTCCAAAGGCAATACCAACACCATCAAACACCATCATGCAACCGCATCCTTAGGGTTCTAGATTATCGGACGGGCCAATTAGATGCCCTAGACATTGAGAACATAGGATGGCCAAGCCAAGACCATCTGGTGGCAGGCTCGGCCAAATGTCACATGATACTTCATTAGAATTCTCTTACAAAGTATGAAATTTGCAAGACCGATAATAAAGTTTAAAGTTGACACCACGCCACCACATGCATTAATTCTATGCTCATTTTCGTTTTCTTAATGAAACCCTTGGCCAAGAGTATACCAAACTTTTTTGAAAAAAGACTCAGCCAAACCAACAAGTTATTCGGCAGCCTGCTGATCAATGATGAACCAAAAATGAACATAGAGTTTTTAAACGGGAAAGTAACCGGAAGACCTTCAGTTTTAATCATTGTAAAGATTTATAACATTTTAAATATAAATTGTCAGCTTAGCGTTTAAATTACTCTTTAGATGAGTAATAAATACAAGACTGGAGTCCAGTTATGAAGGTATTGCAAAAGCAATGATTTTTATTTTTATTTTTTTTCTCATGAACATACCAATGGTCACAACAATCAAGCACCCCTCTGTCAATGACAATGTCCATACATATCCCACATCTCTCTTGTTCAAAAAGTGAGTCCATCTGCATAGCACGCAAGGTCTGTAAGTACAGAATAAAATCTTTTAAACTACAAAATTATGAAAATTTTCCAAATGCAGACCATTTGTTTCAAAGCATGCAAGTAAAAAATGGATGAACCTAAGAATCGCTCAAAAATGCAATTTATTTCCGGGAAAAGATAAGTCCTGCCACTTCTTCTTAAGAATGTAATACTTAAAAACAAAGTAACAGAAAATCATGACAGCTAAAATATAATAGATAGGCCAATTGTATTTCATGCCAGCAGCACAAAGTTCCATGAACTGCTATAAAACAAAGATATAAAGTATCAGAACACTGATTTATGAAACTTAAGGTACAAATTTAACTCATTTATAGCATCCATCTAGGAGTTGTAATAGAAAGAGAATCATATGAGATCTACAATATATTTCTTTTGTACAGCAAATATGCTTAAGCAATTCAGCCCAGATTGTTCCAAATTAGCTCAGTTCTTTTGTAGAATTCAGAAATTTTGTTTGGTTCATAAGAAGTGTATGGAACTAAGCCCCCAATCGGAGCACAATAACATTTGGTTCCTCCCAACCCGTGAGTAGGAACTTTGCTCAATAAATTAACCAGTCATCTCTTGTCATGAGAAGATTTTCCCTTGCAACTCCCAAACACTCAAGCGAAAACAAATTAAACTTAAAAGCCAGTGATACGGCGCACAACACACCAACCTTTCATAAATCCCAAGTTGCAACAAAAGCAAGCAAGCATGCTTCTTCCAAAATATTATCTTATTTTATAAAATGTAAATATTATGTTCATCATACCTCCCTAAATCACATCAAAATATATTCAAACTTTCAAAGATTGCACATTGTGAAAATTTGTTATCTAGTTTTCAAAGATGGTTATGTTTTTTTGCATAAAAAATGACCCTAATCCCATCAAAAGACTCAACTTTAAAGATATATAGAACACATGCTTTGAGACGCTTGAGGGTCTTGCCTGCAGTCCAACAATTCTGAAGGTTGGCAAAAAAAATCGAGGTGTGTTGGTGCAATGAAAGTGTTCAAGCGACATCTGGAGAACATTTTCTTTATCCAAAATGTGAAGAATGCAGAACCTTAGGGCATCAAAATTAAAGATAAGAATGTAGCCAAATTTGTGCAAATAAAACAGAGGAATTATTCTTCTCTTCATTCGGTTAAGCAACAAATTCACTTTGCCTTTTTCTAGCAACTGTGATCAACCCATAACTTATGGGCAGGGTATCCACAATTCTCAAGTACTGGTAGACTGATAGAAAGTTGAAATTGGAAACAGTGGCCTTAACTTGGTTTGTTATTTCTGCAATCACTTTTAGAAACTCAAAAAAAAAAGCAGAAAATTGTGTGATTTTATATTTAAATGGATTCAGTTTTTGTACAAATTCAGACTAGCTCTAAAATCCATTCTAATCACCATGCTTGAAATAACTTAGTAATAAATTTTGCTCAACACAGCAATATGTAAAAAATCTGTTCCTAGACGACTGAGAATGGAAATTTCACTGGGTTCTTAGAGAAGTTTTAATCTGTATGTTTGCTTCATATTCATATTACAAAAAGTAAGCAATTATTTTCTTTTCATTTATCAATCCTCATATGCACTGTAAGAAAATGAAACATCCATTCTGGCTGAATAATGAAGTTAACTAATATGTGGTGATGCTTTTCGTAGCATACTAGAATCCGAAAGACTTTGGGCAGAATACTAACTTCTGAAACTTCAGCTAAATTACCCATTTCTCATTTCTCAGTAATAAGACATGGATTTCTTTCTCAATAAGAGAAGTTTCATGGCTGTCTAAAAAACTCGAAGGGAAAATAACTAAATATCACTCATTTCACTGAACTTATTAATATGTTGCATATGAATTGCTGATTTGTTCCAAAAAAAGCAATAAAAACTTACAAAGCATGCATATATCAATCCAAAAAATATATATTTACACTACTATAAGAAAAAAAGAATAAATTTCTCAAAAAAATTGTGTCAACATGTGCTAATAACAAAAGGAACTGAGGATCACATTGCAGTCTTCATCTTCGATGCATAGCGCTTCCGATTCATCATTATTTCCCCATTCCAGGTCCATGCTGCAGCCAAAAGTGAGATTAAGAAATAAAATTAATACAATACACATAGAAAAATATAAGTTTCTCTGTAAATCAGAAAGCAAAAAAGGCCACTGCGCATAAGCATCAACAGAAACAAATGATTTGCACACTGAGACCCAAAATCTGAATCAACAAACGCTCTACAATCCACTGAGATTAATTCAAATAAATGATACAATGCATGCAACACATGAGTTAGAATCTGCGGACCAGTCCTCAGAAAAAAGCAATGGTTCGGGTGCTATGTATGCAACTATCCCCAGAAAAAATTATTTATCCAAGGTCGCGAATTATAACCATGAAGTTCCTGAATTATCACTTGTCATTCCAAATAAAAAAAATGCAAGTATTTCTTTGGTATCAAATGTTGCAGATAAAAAGTGCTCCCAATCTTCTCCGTCTGTTCAGATACTATAAGCTTCATTCCAAAATTAAAAAAGATTCCAAGCATGGGGTGAAATTACCAGGTAATTACTGAACATATCTACAACAAAAATTCCCACATGCCATTTGAAACAATAAAATATGGCGTATTTGGCTCCTTAACGATGGCAAAAGTGAAAAGGCATGGTAAAACATAGAAGGTTTACGTCGGATCGAGGAACTTTGAGGGATTGGCGGAGGAGCCAAGCTTCTTTGGCACTTAAAACCCACCTCCGTAAATCGAGTGTTTTGCAGGAAATCTTCGCAGAGTTCTCGAAATTTATGGCTGGAATCGGGAGAGAAACGGGAACGAAAGGCGCAGTTCAATATTTCTATGCAGGATTATTTAAATCCGTCCAGTTCATTGCGATTGTCAAACCAGACGACAGCCCCCGGCAAATGGGAAAAAATTTGGGTATAGATATTCGAAGATTATAATGTTGTTATACCCTCAAACATCCGTGTAATCTAGCTATATATATATATATACATGCGTATGCGTATTTTACTATAAGGTTATAGGGGCTATAATGAATAACCTTCAAATATCCTCCATGTAACTTATTTTCATGTTACAGACCTACAAACCTCTGCGTACGTCTTATGTACGAAATTTTTTTCCGCAATATTGATATATGCAGATAACTTGAAAATAGGTTACAGGGAGGATATTTGGATGTTAGAGGATATTTGGATGTTATAATCGGGTTATAGCCCATGTAACCTCCCTGTAACTTACATGTACCTTCTAGTAAGTTTCGCGCTTCTGTTTCCATGTATAAGTAGGTTGCAGAGGCTATAACGCGGTTATAACCTCCGAATATTCTCCACGGGTTATAGCCCATGTAACCTCCCTGTAACCTACATGTACCTTCTAGTAAGTTTTGCGCTTCTGTTTCCATATATAAGTAGGTTGCAGAGGCTATAATGCGGTTATAACCTCTGAATATCCTCCCTGTAACCCACTTACAGGTTAATGTACACATTTTTTTCCCTGCAAATGAGCGCATTTTCTGTCCCGACTACTAACTTAGCTATAAGTGCCTGCGGTGGAGCGGAAGTTATTACTGCTTTATTTGTGGATTATTTTAAATAATTCCGAGATAACTCAAAAATAAAGACAGCGGGTTATTTCTAAGTTATTTCAGAATTATTGAAAATAACATAGAAATAAACTGAAAATAACTCAAGAATAACATTCGCAGTACGTAAAGCTACGTCAGGAGTCCGCACAAAAAAATTAGGCCCTGCAAATTGAAAATTTCACTATATATAAATTTTCGTACAAAATTTTAGGGGATCGGGACCTCTCACAATTAGACAACTTACTAAAAGTTTATAGGTCGGGAATAACCTGCAAATGTGCAAAATCAATATATAAATTTTCCTATTATTTTGTAAGGGCTAGGGATCACATTTTTTTAATCAAATAAAATTATATTAATTATTATAATTTTATTATCATTATTAAATTGATTTATATCAAAAGGTGGCAATTGCAATGGTTTATGGCTATATACAACTAGAAGTTGTTACATCTAAATTTGTTTGACATATACACCACTTAAATAAGGATACTCGGGAGAAAAATAAAAGCGGGGTGAACAGTGGAAACTTAAACAAAGGGAAGAGAAATGAGATTAGCTTCATATTATTACTCATGTTATCTCTTTGTAATATATCACATGATGATGACATTTGTGTATGTTACCTATCTTTATATATGAAATTGTATTCTAGAAACTTGGAATTAACAAAAGCGGGAACGAACAATCAGACAATAAAAGTGAATATAAAAACATGAGTTGAATCCTCCCTGAACCAGACCCTAGAAGCTTTCAATTATCTTCACTCGGCTATTTAAATCCTGAATAGGGATCCTTCGGGAACGACAAAGATAGCGGCGAGCAGGTGACCAACTAGCTGGGGCTTCCAAGAGAGGAGGGAGCAGCATGGGAAAGAGAGAGAGTGAGTGAGCAAGATAATAATGTGGGATATGTAGTAATGAACGATGTTTTCTAGTAGCTAACCCCACCTATGGGAAAGCGCAAGGAAGACGTGTTATCAATTTTAAGGGCTTTAAGTTGGTCATTCTAGAGAAATCAAGGAGGGAAAATGAAAAATAAATAGTCATTAGTGCCATTTTTTTTTCTTTCTTTATACCATCTTCTTCTTCTTCTTGCGTGGAGAGCCTCTGTATCTTCCATCCTTTAATTTTTTTATTTTGGTAAATCCTGGCTTTGTGTAAAGTGATAGTGAGAGGTTTATTGAGAAGATTCTTTAGTCGAATATCTTAACCAAGATTTATTCATACTATGTGATTGATCGTTGATTTACTTAGAGCTAGTCTTTAGGTTAGGACTTCTCATGCGTGGAAAAATATGCTCTGTAGAGCTGAGTATCTTTCCTATTGTGAGCCTTAGGCCCTAACCCCGATGGGTCAGAATCTCAATTTCCCACTTGAAAGATTTACACGTCTGAAATGATTCCATTCAGAAATATTCAAAATTTAAAAAATATCCTTACCTGACGAGCTTAGGGCAAGGAGGCAGGAGAGAAGCCTTCGAACGAAAGAATAAATCAGGAATGTGGAATGTTTCGTGAGAGCAGCTTCATAAAAGCTAGGGGACCAAACGCGGATCACGGGGATAGACCTGTGGTCCACGTGTAATGTAAAATAGGAAACATCATTTCCATAAACGTGACCCAAATGCGCGAAACAAACGGTGAGGCAACGTTTTCAAAATGCTGCCGCACTTATAAGTTGCCCCAAACGGACCCTTATTTTCATTGTTGAACTCTATTTATGTTTATGTTTGGTATTTCAATGTTTAGATTTCAGTGTTAGGATGTTTGGTTTACTTTGGACACTGAATTAGATGTTTGGGCTTGAAAATTGTTAGTTTGTAATAGCTCAAATTTTATGTATAAAAGTGAGTTTTGTGTTGTTTGTGAAAGTTTGGTGTTAGAGTAGTGTTAATTATGAGTATAAATTTTTATTTGAGTTAATTAGAGGTTGACGTAAAGCGGTACATAACAGATTTCCTCATAAAACAAAATCTTGAAAAAATAAGGTGATGGCACCTGAAGCGCCAGATTTGGCGCCTAAAGTGTCATTTGACAAAGAGTTGGCGCCTAAAACACCAAATTCCCGAAAATGCAAGATTGCCTAAAAAACCACAAAATCACCCAGTAAAACACCATTTTTACTACTTGGGTCCTCTCTTACCTCTAAACCGTAACCCAGGGCTTTACATTATGCACATTTGAGAAGATTTTGAAAGCCAACAAACTTAGATTTCATCTTCTCTTCATAAGAGCTTCACTTTAACCCAAATTAAGAGCTTCAATTTAATGAAATTTTTTTTTTATTTTCACCATGGATTTTTCCTACATTATGGGAGATCCAAAATTTGGGATTTTTTATGGAAAAGCTTGAAGAAAACCCATGGTAAAAAGTTCTTTACCAAATAATTTTACTTTGGAGTTAGATTTTTTATTTTGTGATTTATTTGGATTTTCATAGAAATTCCAATGGCTCCACGAGTAAAGAGAAGAAAGCCAACGTGAGATTTTAACGCAAGGAGATTCGTCAATTACAATGTCAAACACTATTATAATACTCAAATAGAATCGAGAAAACTGTCCAGGAACGAGCTTTTGCTAACCCGGGTGGAGAGATCGAGAGGTTGATCGTCGTCATAAATTGAGAGAGGTTTTGCTACTTCACTAAAGTAGCTATTGTGCCTATGATCCAGGAGTTCTATGTCAACCTACGATTTACTGTTGATGATCACATCCTTATGAGAGGTAAGCAAGTTGAGTTTTCAAGGGAAAGGATAAATGCATTTTATGGACTGAGGAATGCATTTCATTGTAAATATGTTACATTCGTGATGATTGATTCATCCTTGGATGAAGTGATTTCCTTTCTAACTGATGGAAAAGATTGATGGAAATCCTTTCTAATTGATGGAAAAGGAGAATGAAAAATTAAAAATAATAAGAAAGTTAACTTCTCTGCTTCCATGATGAATATTCAGTCAAAGGTATGACACTACTTCATCTCTATTAAATTACTACCAACAAATCATATGAGCAAAGTAATGAAAGATATAGTTGTGTTAAACTTCTACATTCAGAAAATGAAGGCAGTTGATGTTGGTGCTCTTATAATTTATCATGCTCGGAGTATAGTTGGTAGCGCTACAGCTCATGGTTTGGGTTACTCTGCCTTGATCTTCACTTTATGTGAACAATCAGGAGTAGAGTCCCATAGAAATAAGGAAAAGCTGCAGCCACATAATCCTATTGGGAAGCATACGGTTCAAAGAGTTGAATCATTTATTAAGTCCAGGAGTGGAAGTAGTGATAGACCCTCAACATCAGTTGTAGAGGCATCTGCTTCTCGCTCTGCTTCACTTGAAAATATTATGGAGCAGCTCATGTTTCAACAAATGAATATTTTAAATATGCAAAATAGGATTGGAGAAATTGAAACAAAGAATGCTTATATTGATAAATATAAGCAGAGGAGAGTTCAACATGATATAGCTTATGAGGAGGCTATGTTTAGATATCTTAGGGTTGAGTATAATGTGAAATTCCCAACTTGCTCCAGTGAAGGGTGACCAAAGGAAAATATGTTGAGATTTTCATACCTATTTTACATTATTTTTATGATATTGCACTTTAAAGAAAGGTATTTTTGATGTTTTGTTGCATGAATGATGAATTAGGGTCATTGGAGCAAAAAGATGCAAAAAGGGGCGAATTTGGAGCAAAAATGACCAAAATGTGAAGATTTGAACTAGGCCGCTGACGACGAGCCAAACGGTGCTGAAGACGGACTTTTCCCGAGACTCCAAATTTAATAATATAGAAGGCCCACCAACGACACCCTCGAGGCCGTCGACGGTGAGATCAGCGGTTATGTCCAACAATGCATTGGATGGGACAAATTTTGGAGGGGTGCGTAGGAAACTCTTGGGAAAACTCATCCACAATTTTAAAAGAAGATTTTGGCCAAAAATTGGAGAGGTCTTGGATGTTAGAGAGGTTCCAGCAGTATTTAGAGAGTTTAGTAGAGAGTCTAATTGTGAGGAATTCTTTGAGAGATTGTAAGAGTGGAGGGAAAGTGAGAGATTTCTTCCTCTTTGCCGCTTTGAGAGGAATTCTGTGTGCTGTAAATAAAGGAGGAGAGTCAGAGGAACTTCGAGGAGTTTACTTGGGCAGGAATTAGAGATAAGTGTTATTTACTTGTTGTAGTCTGTATGATTTTGCTTTTATTTATGAATTCCAAGTTTTGTTGTGTCTTCCCCATGAATTCTGAAAAGTTTTCTCTGTCTTTCTCCTTGTCTTGAGATCTGTGAAATGGTGATTTGAATTGGTTGAGCCATGAAAATGTTAAAGAAATTGTGATGATCTTTTCACTTAGATCTTAATTTACCTTCAATCTGGTCAATTGATTTGTTAAAATATGTTGAGTTTTACAACTAAAGTGAAGATTACATCCAAGATTCAAGGAGGTCAAAGCCCTTGGAAGTTGGGTGCAAATAAATAGAAAAATATTATTATCAGGCATAGAATTGAAGATTTTAGAGTGGCAGACTAAATCCCCAATTTGGTTCTGTCATTTGGGTGCTGAAGTCGTGGGAGCTCCGAAGTGAGAGCCGATATCCTCCCAGCCTAGCCGCAGAATCAGTAACCAAGCATATGATTGGTCAATGTTCTTTATGCCTGAACCAAAGGGTAAAAGATAGGCATGCTCCTATTTGACACAATATAAATTGAATTAATTCATTTTATCTATTCACTATAATTTCTTGACAATGAGAAGGATGTTTTCTTATATACTGAATATCACAATTAAACCCTACTTTATATCATTAGTTATTTATTAGTTATCAAAATTATCTATTTATTTCAATTGTCTATTAGTGACAGATAAGCAAATTGAACGTCGTTGTTATAATTGAAGAATTATTTTTTTTATAAAGTCTTATTTCGTAGTATCTAACTTCTCCCTGCGGAATCAATATTTAGGACTCCATTAGAGCCCTATATTACTTGAGCGATACGTATACTTGCATTGACAAATTCGACTCTACATTATTGAATATTATATTTATACATCTTTATCAAATCAAACACATATATATAAAGTCGCGGTCAAGTTTTTGATGCCGTTGCTGAGAATTTAAATCTTCTAATAGGGCCATCAAATTCTTGTATTTGTCGATTTATAAAAAGTAGGTCAAGTTTTTGGCACCGTTGTCGGGGACTATATAAGAGTAACAGACAATTTAGCATTATTAAAAAGTTTTTTACTTAAATTACAACTTATTTATATATATATTTTTTAGTTAATTATATTACTGAGTACTTATTTCAAATTGTATGTGTAAATTTGGATCTGAAAATCTTTTACCATACAATTCAGAATTAGAACGCATTGTTAGAAGAATTAGAAAATTAAGAAGAGAACCTAGAAATTATGATACAATGGAAAACAACCTGAACAATCAAGAAATAGAGAATGAACACCAATCTAGACCCCTAAGAGATTATGCAAATCCTACGACAGATGAGATTCACTTATCTATCCAAAATTCTGATGTAGCTGCTAATTCATTTGAGCTTAAACCTGTTATTATCCAAATTGTACAAAATAATCAATTTGAAGGTACACCAAATGAAGATCCTAACTTACACCTCACTAGTTTTTTAGAACTATGTGCAACTTTTAAAAATGACAGAGTCTCAAACGATGCTGTTAGACTTAGTCTTTTTC
>NW_018165105.1:152579-153456 GCF_001263595.1 Phalaenopsis equestris
TGCTAAACTAAGAAATGACATAACATCGTTCTGTCAGATTGATGGAGAGTCAATATATGAAGCTTGAGAGAGATTTAAAGATCTTCTTATGAAGTGTCATCATCATTTGTTACCAGATTGTTTAATAATTCAAACTTCTTATAAAGGATTAGTGGGATCTCTTAGATCGATTATAGATATTGCGGCTGGTGGTTCTTTAATGTCAAAACCTTTTGATGAGGCTTATTCATTAATAGAAGAGATGACTACCAACAATTTTCAATGGCCCTCTGAGCGGGTAAATCCTAAAAGAGTAGCTAGTATCCATGATTCTGATGCAATATCTATGTTAGCTTAGATTATTGCAATATCAAAGAAATTAGATCATTATGGGATGAATTATTCTTCAACACCTCCTATGATGGAAGAAAATTTATCTGGGCAATTTATGGATGTTCAACCTTCATATGAGACCTTAAATGCTATTAATAGACATAACAACCCATATTCAAACTATTATAGCCTAGTTTGGAAGAATCATCCAAATTTTAATTGGAATAACAATTCTTTTACAAATCAATAATGGGCAAACAACTCAGTGAACTCATTAGGAAATTCATCCAACCAAGGAAATGTAAACTATAGACCTTATCCTTTAGGATTTAACAGTAATACTCAAATTAAGGAGAAGAATTTATCTATGGAAGAGTTGATATTAAACATAGGTCAACAATTATAGAATCAAAGAAATCAATTACAGATTCAAGGAAATCAATTACAACATCAAGGAACTGCTATTAAGAATATGGAGAACCAATTAGGACATATCTTTACTGCGCTTAGTAACCGAACATTAGGAACTTTTCCGAGTACTGTGGAACCAAATCCTAAAGATCAA
>NW_018165105.1:153489-155412 GCF_001263595.1 Phalaenopsis equestris
AAAAAGAAACTGAAAAAGAGAAAGTGGATACTGAAAAAGAAAAGGATCATGAATACCCAGATTTAGAGTATCCATTTACACCAATGAAAATTACTGTGGAGAAACCTCCACCACCATTTCCTCAAAGATCGAAGCAACACAAATAAAATAAACAAATTTTCAAATTTTTAGAAATTCATAAGAAGTTAACGGTAAATATTCCCTTCATAGAAGCTTTGGAGCAGATGCCCAATTAGATGCCCAATTATGTGAAATTTATGAAAGATATTCTGAACAAGAAAAGGAAGTTCTCAGATAACAAAAGGACAATGAAACTGTTGCACTTAGCGAAGAGTGTAGTGAAATTATTCAGAAAAAGCTTCCTAAGAAATTAAAAGATCCTGGTAGCTTCATTATATCATTTGCAATTGGTGAAAAGTCTTAAATGCTTTATGTGATTTATCTTATGCCTCTATCAATTTTCAAAAGATTAGGATTAGGAGAAGTCTCACCTACTTCTGTAACTCTACAGTTAGCGGATCGTTCAGTTGCATATCCTAAGGGAGTTATAGAATTTGTGTTAGTAAAAGTGGATAATTTTATCTTTCCCGTGGATTTCATTGTTTTAGATATGAAGGAAGATAAAGAAATACCTATCATTTTAGGGAGACCATTCTTAGCTACTGGAAAATCTATGATAGATGTTCAAAAAGGAGAATTAACTACGAGAGTTAATGATCAAGAAGTGACTTTTAACATTGCGAAATCTATGAAATACTTTGTTGTTGAGAGAGATAATGAATGTTTCGTATGGAAATTATTGAACATCTACTAAATGAACATTTTAAAGAACATTTTGAAGATAAAAGCATTTTGAAGAAGAAGAACATTTTGTAGAGAAGGAACAATTTATGATGAAATTATTCTGGAAAAATTAGAAAATGAAGAATTAAATTATGTTCAGGAAAGATTTGAGATGTTGGATATTACAGAAAATGCTGATAAGAATCTATTTCCTTCAATTATAAAACCACCTGAACTTGAGTTGAAAACATTAACTAACCACTGGAAATATGTGTTTTTGGGAGACTCATCTACATTACCTGTTATTATATCTTCAAAATTAAATGATTTACAAGAGTAAAGACTGTTAGATACATTGAAAAGATATAAGAAAGCTTTTGGTTGGACCTTAACAAATATTAAAGGAATCAGTCCTTTGATCTGTATGCACCGAATTATATTAGATGAACAATATAAACCAAGATTTGATCCACAAAGGAGATTAAACCCTATAATGAAAGAAGTAGTAAAGAAGTAAATTTTGAAATGGTTAGACAGTGGAATTATATATCCTATTTCAGATAGTGCATGAGTAAGTCCAATTCATTGTGTTCCTAAA
Source organism: Phalaenopsis equestris (assembly GCF_001263595.1). Classification (NCBI taxonomy): domain Eukaryota; kingdom Viridiplantae; phylum Streptophyta; class Magnoliopsida; order Asparagales; family Orchidaceae; genus Phalaenopsis; species Phalaenopsis equestris. Next base: position 154,871 of record NW_018165105.1, read on the forward strand.
AAAGGAGGAGTGACTGTTGAAACAAATGAAAATAATAAATTAATGCCTATCAGACAAGTTACTGGGTGGCGTATTTGCATTGATTATAGAAAATTAAACATTGCCACCAGGTAAGATCACTTCCCTTTACCCTTTTTAGATCATATAGTGGATAGACTTGCTGGGCACAAATATTTTTGCTTGTTAGATGGATATACCGGTTACCATCAAATTCCTATTATTCCTGAGGATCAAGAAAATATAACATTTACTAGTTTTTTTTGGAACATTTGCTTTTAGAAGAATGTCTTTCGGATTATGTAATGCACCTGCAACATTCCAGAGATGTTTGATGTCCATATTTAGTAAATTAATTGATGATGGATTGGAAGTATTTATGAATGATTTCTCTGTATTTGGAACATCATTTGACGCATGCTTAAATTGCCTTGAAAAAGTTTTGGAGTTATGTGAAAGAACTAATTTAGTTCTAAATTGAGAGAAATGTCAATTTATGGTTGTTGGAGTGATTGTGTTAGGGCATAAAATTTCAGAAGATGGTA
>NW_018165105.1:155512-159817 GCF_001263595.1 Phalaenopsis equestris
GATAAGCAAATTGAACGTCGTTGTTATAATTGAAGTATTACTTTTTATAAAGTCTTAGTCCGTAGTATATGATTTCTCCCTGTGGGATCGATATCTAGGACTCTATTAGAGCCCTATATTACTTGAGCGATACATATACTTGCGTTGACAAATTTGACTTTACATTATTGAATATTATATTTATACATCTTTATCAAATCAAACACATATATATAAAGTCACGGTCAAGTTTTTGACGTCGTTGCTGGGAATTTAAATCTTCTAGTAGCGCCATCAAATTCTTGTATTTATCAATTTATAAAAAGTCGGTCACTTCACTCCTTATGCTCCAGATCATGGACGCCATCAAATTCTTGTATTTATCAATTTATAAAAATTCGGTCACTTCACTCCTTATGCTCCAGATCATGGTGATGAAGAAGAAGAAGAAGATGATGATGATGAGGAGGAGGAGGAGGAGGAAGGCGATGAAGGTTAATATCTTAGGAGTTAGTTTGTTTGATGTTTTTTTATTATTTTTATTGGTTGTTATTTGTTGTCATTTTAAAACCGATGTAGTAAGAACTGTCATTTTAATGTAATATTGTGGACCAAATTTGTAATAATAACTGTAAATTTTTACTTTTTGTGCATTTCTAGTATTTTTTAGTTTTTTTTTTCTGCTTTCAATTTTTAGCAAATCCTTTAAAATATATTATGTTTAATGCTTTAAAGCCTATATACATTTTTTTAAGTTAGTACCTGCAATATACAGAGCCCAGTTTCATAATCAGAAATTCTCTATAGGTTAGTTTTTATTTTTATGCAATTACTGTTTTCTTTCACCAACAAAATTTTGTACTAAATATTTTTAAATTACTTAAAAATTTAAGTTTGGGGGAAAGAAAAATTAATTTTAAAAAGTATTAAACTAAATTTTATTTGTCCTCAATTAACTATCAATTAACTATATTTTTAAAATTAATTTAACTTGACCTGAGATATTATAATTTAACTCTAAGTGATTATTAATACACAAAAATAATATACTGATTTAAGTACCATTTTCATGCTTATTTTTGATGATATTGCACTTTAAATAAAAGTATTTTTTTATTTTTGTTGCACGCATGCCATCTTTAGGCATTTGGAACAAAAAATGATAAAAGGAGCAAAATTTGGAGAAAAAATAACCAACTTTGGGGTTTGGAGCATGATGCGCCAAAATCCAGAACGCTGACGCATGATGTGCTAGATCGGTGCATGATGCACTAGGTGCAAATTTTTTAAATTAAGCCGGTTCGATACAAATTTTGTGCAAATTTTTAAAGGGACACTAATTCTAAACACCCCATGAAGTGATTTAATGCATCGAGACACTTTGGAATGTGGATTTGACCATTGAATCAAAGAGGCACATTTTTTGAATTCAAAGGTTTGACTTTTGAATTTTTGAGATAAATTGAAACTCTTTTCAGAGGAGGCAACCTAAAATAAAATAGAGTTGGAGAAGAACGTCTACTGGAAAAGGGCGGATCGGGGGGGGGGGGGGGGGGCGAAAAAAGAAAAAAAGGTGAAAAAGAGAGGTGGCGTGAGAACCAAGAGGGAGAGATGGAGAGAGAAAGTCAAGGGCTTGGAGATTGTCTTATAGGGTTGTAGAGGAGAGGGAATGTGAGAGATTTGTTTGTCATTACACTTCTAAGAGAGAATTGAGAGTGTTTGTAAAGAGAGAAAGACTTAGAACTTCTAGGGATTTGCTTGGGAAGGATTATGAGATAAGTTGTATTTTTCATTTCTTTTGTTTGTAAACTTATTTTTATATATGAAGTCCGTGTTTTATCGTATCATTCTCATGAATTCTAAGTAGTATTCTTTATCATTATCTCTACTTTGAAGGAATTTTTTGTGAAGAATTAATATTGATACACAAAGTTTTAAATGTCAATAAATTATGATGATTTGAACTCTGATTTTCATTTACTTTTCAATATGTCCAATTGAAATGTTAAAATTTATTGAGAAACATAAGATCCAAAAATGTTATGCTTTCTACAACAAGATAAAAGTCACATTGAATTTCATTGGTGAGAATGTAATCCATCGGGTTGAGTGCAAATAAATAAGGAAATCTCTAGAGCGCCAGCCGGAATCCTCCAAGTCTAACCACAAAATTAGGGACAAAACTCTAGATTAATCAATGTTTTTTATAGCGCTCGAAAGAGGGTAGAGAATAGGATTGTCCATATTTGACACAAAATAGTTTTTAAATATAATTTTCAAATGATTTCAAGTTCTTCACAAGTCATGTTTTCATTGTAAAGGGGAAGACTGTTTTCTCATACTTGAAATTTTCGTCAACAAAAATTTTTGTTTTATTTCAACAATTTTACTTTTGAAAATTTAGCATCTAGTTTAACTTAACTGTTGTAGTCGTACATCTGCATATTTAGTAATATTTCACTTGAGTAGTTTAAATTCAAACTTCGTACTTTACTTTGTTTTTATTTTTATTTTAATTTAAGAAAAGAATATAAATAACTAGCTTATATATATTTTCAGCTTCCCCGTGGGATCGATATCTTGGACTACATTAGAGTCCGGTATTACTTGAACGATATGTATACTTGCGTTATATGTAAAAAGAAATTGAGTGTTTAAAAGAGGTTTTAAAGATAAATTATTTTCATTGAAGTTACATTATTATTTAGGTTACATTGCATATTTATTATTAATTTAATCCCAAGTTTCTGACCCCATTGCTGGGGAAGTAACAGAAAGTATTAATTATTTTATTTTATTTTAAAATATAAAAAAAAAGTATTTGTAGTTTATTTTGAACATTTTCTTATTTAAATGTGTTGCCTATTTTTAACTACCGGAAAACTCAAACATTTCTCCATCTCCACCAGAATGCGTAGCAACAAGCAAGATTATCCAACTCATCTACTAGAGAGGAAAGAACTGTTAAAAAAATTTGAAAACAACAAAAAAGATGAAAATTATTCCAGCAAAATGGCTTGCAACTCAAGTAATACTGGAAATGAAAATGAACATCATCAGATACTTTTAAGGGATTATGTTAATCCTACAACAGATGAAATTCATTTGAGCTTAAACCTACTATTATCCAAATTGTACAAAACAATCAGTTTTGGAGAACACCAACTGAAGATCCTAATTTACACCTTACTAGTTTTATAGAATTTTGTGCTACATTTAAATATGATGGAGTGTCGAATGATGCTGTCAAACTTAGACTTTTTTCTTTTTCACTGAGGGATAAAACTAAGATGTGATTAAACTAGATAAAACTAAGATGTGGTTAAACTCGTTAGCACCCAGATTTATCAGAACTTGGAGAGATTAATTACAAAAAATTTTATCTAAATATTTCTCACTTTAAAAAACTGCTAAGCTTATAAATGATATTACAACTTTTTGTCGATTTGAAGAGGAATTAATATATGAAGCTTGTGAAATATTTAAAAATCGTCTTAGGAAGTGTCTACATCATGCATTGTCGGATTGGTTAATAATTCAAACTTTTTATAATAGATTGGTCGATTTAATTACTTAAATTTTTTATGAAAATCTCACTATGATATTTACTTAAATTAAACTTACAGTATTTCTGAATTAAAACTTTATTACAATAGATCATAACTTTTATGTAGTACAAAAATTACTTGAGGACAATTAATGGTTAAGTTTGGGAGATTTTGACCAAAGGGAAGTATGTTGACATTTTCATACCTATTTTACACTAATTTTGATAATATTACACTTTAAAGAAGGGTATTTTTGATGTTTTGTTGCACGTATGATGAATTATGGTCATTGAAGCAAAAAGATGCAAAAAGGAGCAAATTTGGAGCGAAAAGGACCAAAATATGAAGATTTGAACTAGGCCACCGAAGGCAAGAATTTCCCGAGAGTCCAGATAAAATATTTTAGAAGGCCCGCCGACGGTGCCCTCGAGGCTGCCAACAGCGAGATCGACAGTTATCTCAATAGGTGGATTGAATGTAGACATTTTTTTAAGAGATGCTTAGGCAACTCTTGGGAAAACTCTTCTACAACTTTAAGAGAAGATTTTGGCCGAAAATAGAGAGTCCTTAGCGTTCAAAGAAGAGTCTGGTGGTGGTGTCCGCTCAGTTTTTGTTGTTGTAGAGAGTAGAGAGATTAATTTAGGGTTAGATTGTGAGGAATTCTTCGAGAGATTGTAAGAGTGGAGGGAAAGTGAAAGATTTCTTCCTCCTTGCCGCTTCGAAGAAGAATTTTGTGTGCTGTAAAGAAATGAAGAGATTCAGAGGAACTTCGAGGAGT
>NW_018165105.1:160682-216252 GCF_001263595.1 Phalaenopsis equestris
TGATAAGTGTGACTTTACCATTATTGAATATTTTATATATACATCTTTATCGAATCTATAACCGTTGTCAACTTTTTGGTGTCGTTGCCTAGGAATTAAATATTCTAGCAGGAGTATTAAATTCTTGTATTTTTAAGCATATATAAAGTCGTTGTCGACTGCTCAAAATAGCCGCTATATCGAAGAAGATAGATCAATATAGAATGAATTATTCTCAAACAACACCTGTGCTTGAGGGGAACTCATTTAGACAAATGATAGAATCTCAATCTTCTTATGAGACTTTAAATGCAATAAACAATCGTTCTAATAATCCTTACAATTATTATATCCTGGTTATTATATCCTGGTTGGAAGAATCATCCAAAATTTAGTAGGAGTAACAATAACTCGAATGCTGCAAATCCACTATGTGGAAACAATGTTGCGAACTCAGTGGGAAGCTCCAACAATCAAGGAAATCAAGCTTATAAACCTTATTACCCCCCAAGATTTAATAATTTGCAACGTAAGGAGAAAAAAATATTAATGGAAGAATTGATATTACAAATGGGAAGTCAATTATAGAGTCAAGGAGCTATAATCAGAAAAATGGAAAATTAATTGGGATGTATTGCTACTGCACTTAACAATAGACCTCCAGGAACATTGCCCAGTAATGTTGAAGTAAATCCTAAAGATCAGAACAAGGAGCAAATTAAAGTTTTTCAACTGAGAAGTGGAAAAGAATTAGAAGAAATAGTTTAACGAGAAGTTGAAATTAAAAAATATGGGGTGGAAAATAAAAATTCTAGTGAAGATTTTCATTGTGAGTCAGAAAGTCCTATTAAACCAATGAAAATAATACCACCACATCCATTTTCTCAAAGATTAAAGTAGAAGTATATAGATAATCAATTTTTGAAATTTTTGGAAATTTTGAGGAAATTGACGATATACATTCCATTTATTGAAGCTTTGGAATAAATGACAAGCTATGTGAACTTCATGAAGTATATACTTAAAAAGTAAATGAAGTTTGTATATAATAAGACTGTTGCACTCAGTGAAGAGTGTAGCGTTATAATTCAGAAGAAGTTTCCTGAAAAACTTAAAGATCCTGGAAGTTCTACAATTTCTTGTGTTATTGGTGAATGATTTTATGGAGAAGCTTTATGTGATTTAGGAGCCAGTATTAATCTTATGTCGTTATCAATTTTCAGAAGGTTGGACTTAGGAGATATTTTACCTACAACTGTAACTCTTCAGTTAGTTGATCGTTCGATTACCTATCCTAAAGGAGTTATAGAAGATGTTTAGTAAATGTTGATAAATTTATCTTTCCTGTGGACTTTATTGTGTTAGATATGGAGGAAAATAAAGAAATTCCTATTACTTTAAGAAGACCATTCCTAGGCACTAGAAGAGCTTTGATAGATGTCTTTGATAGATGTGCAGAAAAAGAACTAACTATGGGAGTTAGTGATCAAGAGGTTACATTTAATATTACAAAATTAATGAGATACCCTATAAAAGAATAAGAGATTGAATGCTTCATAATAGACATTAATGTAGAGGTGGAAGAAGATCATGAAAGCAAGGGAAAAGAAGACAAAAAGATGAAGAAGATTGAGGAATTGGATTCCCTAACCTTTTCCTCGAAGAAGATGAATAGAATCCCTCATAAAATCCCTTAGAAGCTCCTTCTCCAACTCCCTCATGCTCCTCCTCAGCTCTCTTCTAACAATGGTTGTCGATCCTTGTAAAACCCCTTCTCCATTTAGTTCTTCTGCATTATGGAGCATACTGAATGGTCTTAAGCCACTTTCCTAATTTGAAATGAGCTCAGATTACTCTGCATGCCATATTTGGGTGAGGAACCCGACAATAGAGCATGGATCATCGGTTATGGCAGCTTTATCGATAGAAATCCTAGAACTAAAGGGCAAAATTTGCAAAATTGGTTAAGTCAGTGTGGTCACACTGGGCTCGGGTGTGGTCACTCCTCTATAGAAATCATTGCTAATGGAGGGTTGACGTGGCCATGCCAGAGATTCGAAATAATTATGCCAACGCTCGGTCTGGTCGGCATGTACACACCACCCTTGGGCGTGGTCACGCTGGTTGAGGGACCTGGGCACGAAGGTTTTTGGCACAACTACACCTGATTTAGGCATGGTCACACCATGGGTTAGGTGTGTCAACGTTTGAATTTGGCATGATTACACCATACCCGACAAACATTTGACTTTCAAAAAAGTCCATTAAAGGGATTCTGAGCCTTTTGGGAACCTCAGAGGACCGGATGTGAGAAAAAAGTGATCCCAATCATCTATGGAAGTCATAAATGCATCTTCGGAGCTTGAGAAGCTGCTCCATGTGTGTGATAGCAATTAGAAATAGTTCCAACACAAAATTGGTCTAACCATACCTTAAGCTTAAGGTATAAATGTGGTTTGGGGTAACTTCGTCAACAGTCTACATCATGAGAGCATCTATATCGGTGAGACATGACATTGTGATGCATAAATGAATGTCAGCATGATGGATACTAGAAGCGATGTCGACTTGATAGTGATCTACTCGGAGCTCGACTATGATGGTGCAAATGCTAATTATAGTGTTTAGAGAGTTCACTTCATGGTCCTAAGGGTTCTTCGAGTCACGGTAGGTCACATATGATCCCAATATAGTCCCATGTCACTTAGCAAGGATGTAATGTATACATTGCATCAAAAATGAATGTTAACAGAGAGTTTAAGGAGTTCATATGGCCATGATATTTCAAAGCTATCTCAGGAGCAAGAAGATGCTTATGAAGAGGCATCCTTGGAGCCTTCACCTAAAGACGTGCTTTCAACATTCATAGTCCCTTGTTTGTCTAACTTGTTTATGACAAATTAGGTCTTGACTTTTGAACCAATGCCATAAGGACACTTCAAGAACTTGATAGCTTCAAATGTAGCAATAGTTTATGTGTTGCGTACATTTTATGTACATCATAGACCTAAATATAGTAAGAAAGTTATTTTATTCTATAAAGTTAAAAACACATGTAACCAACTATGATGTAATACTTTAAAATGATGAGAATAAAAAAACTGAGGATACCCCTCTTTCTTATTATTTTTCTCTCCTTATTAAGAAAGTTTTTGATGGGGGGTTGTAGTTCAAGAAGTGGTATTTTCACCAAGACAAGATGCATAAGGCTCTATGAAAGAATAGACCCTAGAGGAAAAGCATGGTTTTGGGTATGTTAAGAAGCTTGAGAAAACTAAAATTTCCAGCACCTTATGTAGAATAATTTCTGTGTTTGAAGGTAGTGAGGTTCTCGCCTCTACCAACGAGGACGTTGAAGTCAAGGACACCCCTCAAATATTGGAGGATGGTGTCTCTTCGACTGTGGATGAGTTGATTGAGGTCAAGTTCAATATTGTAGATAGTCTTGATCAAACTTTTATAAGAAAGCTCTTATTGGATCCTATGGCTCATAAAATCATAGAAATCTTGAAAAAGTTCTATTATTTACTTGCTTGGAGATATGCTAAGAAGCCCGGTTTAGCTCCAGAGGTAGTTGTACATAATCTAGCCATAGAACTGAGTATTGTTCTTGTAAAATAATCACCTCAGAGAATGCGGCTTGAGATAGATCAAATGATTTTTAAGGAAACCAATAACCTCAATGAGGTTATCTTCATTAGAGAAGTCTCATACCCTACATGGCTAGCAAAACATCGTACATGTTCAGAAAAAGAATATACAAATATGAGTTTTTATTGAGTTACATGATCTGAACAAGGTGGGCCCAAAAGATGATTTCCTTTACCGATACAAGAGCTCATGATAAATTTTTTCTCTTCTCATGCAATGTTATCCTTTATGAATGGCATATCTAGTTATAATTAAATTTGGATTGCCTTAGAAGAAGAACAACATATGACATTTCATAGCCCTTGATATTTTTTTTATATAGGATTATGTCTTTCGACTTGAAGAATGTTGGGGCAACCTATCAACGTACTATGACAAACATCTTTGATGGCTTGTTACATCACCAAGTTGAATGTTGTATTGACAATATAGTAATTAAAAGTCATTCTACAGAGGATCATCTCTAAAAAAAAAAGTCACTTTTAGTGCCTTAGGAAATATGACATGAAAATGAACCCATTGAAGTGCGCATTTAGCATATCATCCAAGAAATTTTTGGGCTTCATTGTCCATCATAAAGGCATTGAAATTGATTCCAGTAAGATAAAATCTATCATTGATATGGAACCTCCTAAGAGATTGACTTGGCTGTGTTCTTTTTAAGGGAAGCATACTTTCATTAGGAGATTTATTTCCAATCTTTCTAATCGATGCCAGCTTTATCCTGCGTTAACAAAGAGGGATCTTCATTTTCTAAGACATGTCAAGATGCCTTTGATGATATCAAACATTATTTATTGAATCCACCAATAGTAGAAACTCTCATCACAGGAAAACCCCTCATTTTGTATATTATTGCCTTAGATGAGTCTTAGGGGCCTTACTAAGTCAAGCTATTAGAAGGGGAAAGAGAATGTCTTGTACTATCTTAGTTGGCATTTCATCCCAACTATAATGAAAGATTCACTAATCGAAAAAAACTATTGGCGTTATTATTTTTAGTTAAAATTAAGGCATTACATGCTCTTACATCATATTGATTTGATCTCAAGGGTAAATCCCTTACAATACCTGATGACTCATCCCACTTTAGCAGGACGATTGGTCAGATGAGCTATGATCCTATCGCAATTTGACATTTCATATGTTCCTCAGTGGGTCATCAAGGGAAATTTTTTTGCTGATTTACTAGCAGCTCACCCAATCTTGATAGATTCACCACTTAATGATGATTTCCTTAATGAACATATGATGGTCATCAATTCCACATAATGGGAGTTGTATTTCGATGAAGAGTCTTCCTTAAAAGAAGGCCTATCGGGATCTCTCCCAAGGGTGAAAGTGGTGGTTGCTTTGATCTTTGTATCCCTTGAGTGGTATTGCTATTCTTATAGCTTGACAGAGTCATGTATGAATAATGAAGCAAAATATGGTAGGCTTGAAATGACCATGCATATATAGAGGGTCAAAGTTTGCAGAGATTCTTAGCTCATAATCAAGCAGATGTTGGGAGCTTATAAGGTTCTTAAACTTAAGTTTTTAGCTTATCATAGAAAGGTAATGACATTATTAGAACTTATCCTAGATGTTACATTAATAAAAATACATCTATCCCATAATAAAAAAGCAACGCTCTTGCTAAGCTGGCTAAAGAATTATCGAGTCCTAATGGGGATCCCGTGACAGTGGTGATCCAAGATAGAAGGGTCCTGTCATCGGTGCCTTCTAATTCCCTAAAGGATACACCTTAGGTTACCGAAGAGGTTGTTCTTGCTACTTCTAATGAGGCACATGAGAATTGGCGTCAAGCCATAATCCTGTATTTGACAAAAGGGATACTCTCTAATGATTGCTCCCTTGCTTCTCAAATTTAAAATAAAACACTCTCATTTACAATCATGAATGATACTTTGTATCAACACTCTTTTAAGCATATGTGGTTGCGATGTGTCAAGAGAGATGAAGCACAAGTGCTCATGACTGAGGTTCATGGGGGCACATGTGGATCAAATCAATCAGATCCAAAGATTAAAATTAAGATTAAGAGGCTTGACTATTATTGGTCGACTCTTAATTGCAGGGAGTGTGCCAAGAGATATCATTAGTGCCAAGTATTTGGCCATGTTATTCATTACCCCTCAAATGCACAACATCATATAGTGCCATCATGGTCTTTCAAGGCCTGAGATATTGATATTGTAGGGCATATCGACCCTCCATGCTTTAAAGGACGTACATTTATTTTTGTAGCCACCGACTATTTTTTTAAGTGGGTGGAAGTCATCCCTTCAAGGGAGGTAAATGTCGATAATGTGTTGCATTTATTTTAAAACAATATCGTCTATCTATTTGGTGTACACCACCAGATTATTCATGATAAAGAGTTGACTTTTAAGAACACCAAAATTAATTGATTCACTCATCATCATAAGATCGATTAACGATATTCTACAACATATTATCCAAGAGTAAATGACTTGACCAAAGCTTTTAATAAGACTTTGGTAAATCTTGCAAGGAAAATTTTGCATGCCAATAAGAAAGAATAGCATGAAAGCTCTCAAAAGCTTTGTGAGCATATCGTATGACATACTGTACACTCACTAGTTCTTTTCTATATATTTTGACTTTTGGGTCCAAAACAGTCATTCATTTGGAAGTTAAATTACTATCGTTGTGTGTTGTCATAAGCAACAATATTAGTAGTGATGAAAATATTTGACTTTAGGTTGGTAGAACTTGATAAACCTGACGGTATCATATTGCAAGCCCAACAAAACTTTGAGCTATATCACACTCGGATGGTCCCATGATAAGTTGGTGAGGCCAAGTACCTTAGTGGTTGGAAACATGGTTTGCTTTTACATCGCCCCATAGTGACTCACCAAAACAACCATGGGAAGTTTGAAGCCACTTGAGAAATACCTTTTATCATTGAAAACATCTTTGAAGGAGGAGCCTACATGCTTATTAATGCTCATGGATCTCAATTGATGCCCAATATTAACAAGAGGTACTTAAAAAGATATTATGCTTAGGCTTAGGCCTATTTTGTACTTGATGTATAAATTTTCTTATGTTCAAATCTTTGATATATTTTGTAACTCAATTAATAATTAATATATGCGATGTATCTTTTAATATTTCATTGATATGTGAATTGTCTATGATGGTTACTTGCTAAGAAAATCATTCAACAAAGTTCTTGACAATAATATATATGTAAGAAAATCCATGCACATTTCTTAATATTTCTATTTAGTTATATGTTTTGTGCAGGTTCCAAATCAATAATATCCAGTCATCATAAATGAATGTGACAGATATTCTTAAAAGATATATACTTAAGTTTAGCATAAAGCTAAACACCCATTCATTATAAATAAATGTGGTGGATATTCTTGAAATATAAAAGCTTGAGTTTAGTTTAAAACTAAACGCCCCATTGTTAGGCTACCTTGCTTACCTAAATTCTTGATATTTTGTTCAACTTAGTTGATTTTAGGTCACCTTATCAAGAGGTACGTTGTATCAGTTAGACCACCTTGATTGTCTAGTTGCTTCCCAACATAATCACTAGATTTGTTATGGTTCTTTTTAAACTTAGGGTCTCCAACTTGTCTGATTAACATCTTATAATATTCTTTTCTAAATTCTAAGTAGCTCTTTTTCTTGAATCATTGAAATGGCATAAAGAAAGAAGAGAACTCAAAAAAAGAGAAAATAAGAAAAGAAACCAAGCAAACAAATTAAGTAAAAAAAGAAAATTAAGAGCTTATGTAAGGTCATCCTCATGTAATATGTCATGACAGTGTGTCCAAAATGAGATCAAACCAAAACTAAAGCATGTATCCACGAAGAAGTTCCATACACCCATATAACCAGATAACTGTAAGGTCATCCTCATGTAATATGTCATGACAGTGCGTCCAAAATGAGATCAAACCAAAACATCTTAAAGCATGTATCCACGAAGAAGTTCCATACATAAGAAACCCATATAACCAGATAATGAAAATTAATATTTTGTTATGGTATCAAGAGCATTCCCAAAAGAACTTGTCCCTTTGGCTAATTACATCTCGAGGATACAAAAAAAACTCTCGATAATAAGAACCCTACTTCCATATTATGATAACTGTAAAATAGGTATATCAAAGAAACTTAGTTATGTCAACTAAGAACATCCCACCATTTCTAGAGCATATACTGAACGAAAAGAGGAAGGCGAATCCCTCACATCTGCGAATGGAAAACAACTTGTTGGTAAGTGAGGCCTAGGAAATAAGCAGGTCATTTCAATAAGAACATCCATATGCATCAAAGTCTATCAGGCCATAAGGGCTAAGGGTGAATCACCTTAACCAAATAAGCGACTACCTATCAATGAGGTATTTAAGGAAGAATGAGCTCAAAGCGTTTATCAATAAAAAATGATAAAAAAATCCTAATTGGGTAAATATAGTTGGATCATAAATCCATGGATCCATAAGTCCAAGCAATTAAGATCTTAGGTTTACCTAGTTGTGAAAGTGGATGACCCAAGTCAACCTAAGACAACCCATGTGTTGTGTTGTCCTAGGAATCCCAATATCCCTAAAGTCAAATGAAAGAAACCTCTAATCTATGGGTGAGATTCACAAAAGTGGGGCATAAAACTGCCGAGAAAAGCGACGAGTATGCCTTTGGAAGGAAAAAATTATAGGGGTTCGACTATAAAGCCAGAACTATATCACAAAGAACTTACGCCTGATTCAGGTCGGGAGATTCTAACACCCTGTGCACTCTAGGCAATCACCTATATAAAAAAACTATGCTTGGCCAATCAAATTGAAGAAGCACGATAGCTCATCCTCATGACATGCAAAATGATGCAATTAACTATTACATAACTTAAAATGTAAATATATTTTATTATTAAATAATTACAGATAAATTTATCCAAACGTAATTTATTTCATAATATTATAACTAAAATAAATTATTAATTAATTAAATTAATAAAAATTAACTTAAATAAAACTATGAGTGCATTTGAGGTAGCCATGCAATTGTGCATAATGGTAATGTGGATCTTTTAAAAAAAATATTTGTGAAATCTACGTTTTAGCTAATTGTGATAGCTGTTAGAAAATTAAAGTCTTACCTTTAAATTTTTTTTTATATTAATATTATTATTATTTTTAAGAGTAGCCGCCATAACCTTTTTTTTTATCTTCATCAGCATTTTCACAAATGCAAAACAATTGTAGCTGCCAAACACAGCGTAAATTAAAATAATAATCATCTCCCCTGCTCATCTCTGTCCGATCGCCTTCCCCTCCCTTACCCTCGCGTACTGGCGTACATCGCTCTCCTTCTGCCGGTTTCGCCCAAAGTACCTTCTCTCTCCTGCCCGAGACTCTCGCCTACGTCCCTACTCCCTCTCCGGTTTCGCCTAAAACCATCGCCTTTGTGATCGAACACTCGCGATACAATTGCAATTCGAGCTAACTGGGAAGGCAACGGCGGGATCGCCTCGTACAGAGACCCGAAACTCCCATCTTTATTCTCCTTCCGCACTGCTCCTACCCGAAACCATGGAGACAGATGGAGGAAGGTAACTTCATATCTTCTTTTTCGCGCGAATTGTCCGTCCCGGATTCGCTGAATCCGCCGAGTAACAGGATTTGGTAAATCTTGAACTTACGGCCCAAATGAGTAAAATCTGGATTTATGAAATTCGCGGCTTTATTTTATCCAAACTGACCGTCTGACAGGATCTAGGTTAAATACAGGTTAAATCCTGCATTAAATCCGTTAGCAGACAGCCACTAAGTTTTTTTTTGTAGTTATTTTGTGCAATTTTATCCTTTCGATGGGTAGATCCATGGAGGGGGCAAAGGGACGTGTGCCTTTTGGATCGGATTAGCTTCACTGACTTGTATCTTTGGAGGACTTACTCTGTTCTCAGCCCATCTTTATTCAATGTATGATAATCAAAGTATTTATGGAAAAAAAATCACCTTGATAGAATCGAGGAAGAAATTGTAAGCATATATAGATGGCATAATATTTCGCAAGAGCACTAGTGGCAGTTTCGACGCACCATAGATATTTGCTGACTTATAGCTACATCCTATAGTAGGGGCTGCCTCGCAACATATTTAACCTAGAATTTACGTAGAATTTAAGCAAAATCCTACCATACGGTCATTTTGGACAAAACAAATCCCTGGAAGCCGTAAATCCGGATTTCACGGACATCAGCTGTAAATGCCTATATCCCATGAACTGGTGGATTTAACTTTGCAGGCTTTCAACTATCTCCAACGACAGTAACTACTTCTTAAATCCCTGCGGAAATTGCCAAACAGTTCTATTGAGTTTACAGGATTTAGTAAATTCGGTGTCAAGATTTTCAGATTTAACCCATTCGGGGCATAATAAATCAGGATTTACTTGATTTATTAGATCATAATACCTTTAAATTCATCTGTTGTCAGACAGTACCTTAGAGTGAATACTCAATTCTATTATTGTTCTGTCGCCACTCTTAGATAAAAAATTGAAGGTTATTGTTCTGTCGCCACTCTTAGATAAAAAATTGAGGGCCTTTCTTGGATCTTTATGAACCCTTTTACTTTTGAAGCTATTAAAAGTTATATGAAAACAGAAATTTCTGAAACAAGCATGGGCTTTTTTTTCATTGAAATGGGATGCTATATGCTGAGGGAAACCAACATTTAAAAAGGAAAAATACTGTTGCTGGGTTATTTAAGCTTTAGGAGCTATTTGGGTGTAAGTAGGAGTCAGTTAATTGGACTAGGTCCCTACAATCTGATAAACAAAAGTTAATCTGAAATTTGTTTGGTCATCCATATATTTTATTTTATCTAATCTATAAAAAGTTTTTGGAAGTTACTCAATAGATAATGGGATTAAAGAAGATAGATTATGTTTAGGAGGATTTGACATGAGGATTAACAGAAAGTAATTTTTCATTTTGCAATAATTATTGGTTGAATTAGTGAATGAGAACTAATAAATCACAAAAACATGCATATTAATATTTGATGAATGTGCTAAAATTTTTAATAATCAAGCAAACATTTAAGCTACCTTAGATTGTTATTTTGAAATAAGGAAGTTCTTAACTAAGGATATTACTAAACCGTTACACTCTACTAAATGTTCATTAATCATGATTTTAGAGACATTTTGTTAATACCACAAAACAATTGAAGTTTTTTCTTAATAAGCATTTTAAGCTACCTTAGATTGTTATTTTGAAATAAGGAAGTTCTTAACTAAGGATATTACTAAACCGTTACACTCTACTAAATGTTCATTAATCATGATTTTAGAAACATTTTGTTAATACGACAAAACAATTGAAGTTTTTTCTTAATAAGCATTTTTGTGTATCATATATAACTATAATAGCAATTAACAAGATTTAAAATCTTTAATGTGTTTTTTTATTTCTAGTTTTCCAACATGAAGCACAATTGTCCATATTAAAAAAAAATAATAGATTAGGAAGTGTCTTGACAAAATTGTCACTAAACTTAAATATCAATGACATAGAAAGTAACAAAGTGGACTATTTTTTGGGAGCTCCAAACTATCATTGAACTCTAGACTATGAGCGTTAGTATCTTAGTGACTTGAATGCTCTCCACATTAATGTCTCTTCAAACACCATTGTAGAAATTGGGTGATCATGCACCGAAATGGCATTATTGAAGGTCTAGAGATTAATCGATTTGACAAAAATTATTGCATTGGTGTATAAACACAAATTTTATATCATAAAACTTACACTAGTTAAATAACTTTTGTTGTGATGTTATTTTGAAATGATTATCATTAGAAAATCTCATTAGTCGTTACATGTATGCTAAGATCTTCATCACTCTCTACAAGCAATCTTCAACATGCACACAATATTGAGATCACAACATCTGAAGGAGATATACCATGGAGAGTGTGATAGTCCCATGAGGAAGTGCACTTTTCCATTAAGTTCTTAACAATGTTACTTATGGCTAATTTTGTGAAATGAATCAAAAGAATTGACAGTGCATTTAAAATCAGAACTTTGCTCCTTTGCTGCGTTAACCTTCTCATGAGCTTCAAGCTGATATATATTCCTTAACCATTTATTCAACTTTTTCCTTCTTGCAAATAGATTTATTATGGTCATGAACAATTACATTATGGAGTGAACTGAAGTCTAAGCACTTACAGAGACAATTTTAATAATTGTTAGTAAACACATTTAGGCCAACATCATTTATCACAATGGGCTTCTAATGACAATCATCATTGATTATAATGTTAACAAATTCTAAAGTTACATGACTTTCTGATTATTACTTTCAAAAGGTATCCATGTGCTGTTAAATTTCAAAAATATTCTTATTGAAATTATATCTAGTCGTGCCTTCTCTATATGGTTGACCACTATAGCAAGAGAAGACTCATTTCATTCACTAACTTTGTCTTTTAAGTTGGAGACATGATTTAAATTTGTATGATATGAGGGCCTTGAGGTTGACTTGGCAATAAGAAGTAGAGTGTTCCTTAAAATAAATATAAATTTAATAAATTTAATAAACATTCATTGTTTGCCCATATATACACAAATGAGAATGCAATTGAAGTGTTACTATCAACATTAGTCATTATTTCAAGGTCAAATAAATATTTTAATTAATTAATATGGTTTAATTAAGAGAATGATGATTGAAATTTAAAATGAGGAATGAAAGAATATAGATAAAATTGAGAATGAGGTGAGAGAGAAAGTACATCCTTATGTTAATGATCTTAATGGGAACTTTTAAATTTATAAATTCTAATCTTGGTGACTTATTATATTCTTACTTTGATTGATGATATTTGGAGTTTAATAGAGACTAATTGTGTTAAATTTATTTGAGTTGTTATGTTATAATCTCTTTATAATTTTAGTATATATTTGTTATTTTATGATTCAATGTTTATATGTCAACATGTTACTTCTTACTTTAAATAATTTATTCTCTTACTATATTAGGATAATGTATTAGTAAATTAGGGTTTTAATGTTACTTTTTAGTATATAGTTTGAACTTACACTACATCTTGCTTTGTGCTATTTATTGATTTTGAGGCTTACGGCAAAACATCTCGAGATTTGTCTCGTAACATTGACAAAAAAACCTTAATAACTAATTGTGTAATTTTAAACTATGTGCGGAGGAAAACTCATACTTATTTTCTTGAACCCTTTTTTTATAATTTTTTTGAAGACACTTCTCTTATTATCGAAGGCAGACTCCATCTCTTTCTCCTTTTAGTCAGATTGGTAAGTTAATTGAATTGACCCTCAAAATGTGCATGATCTTCTTCAAGGTTTGGTCAAAGAACAAGTAAACTGGCAATGCTCCAATTGGATTCATATAACATTCATATGAGTTGGGCCTTTTGGAATTCCTCCCAATCTTTGGTTAACTAGCTCGAGAGGATTAAGGGACCAAGATCATACTTAACTAAATTCAATTCTCCCTTTGGGGCAAGTGGATCTACATTGAAGTTAACATTGTTTATATTTTGTTTTCTTATTGATGAAAAAGCTGCCTTATTGGCGTCTTTGCAATTTGAACTTTTAAAAACATGATAAGGTTGCATCATTGATTCTTTTTTTCCTTTTATTTTCCTTGCTCACTTTTGGTGCTGTTTTTAGTCTCACAATTTTTGGATTTTTTTTTTATGATGTACCACCATGCTCAAGGAGTTTGAATTCAAAATAACTATACTTTTAGAATTACTTGAAATTTGTTGGGTCAATTTCTTGAGTATTGTCAGCTTAAGCAAGGATAACTTCTCAAAAGTGGTGTTGTCTCTACCATCTAACTTATCTTTGATGCAACCTTACCTGTAATCACTGAAGTTGAGGCTATCATCACGAGTGAAGTCATCTTTTAAAGAGGCCCCTTACTAGTGTAGTTGAGGTTGAACGCGACACATTTGGATGAGTTGATTTTATGATTTTCAAAGAAATACTCTTTTCAGCTTCTTTCTCCTCTCTCGCTCATTCATTTATAGTCTCTACCCAACTTCTCATCAGTTGATTTCATCCATTAAAATGAGATTTTCTTCTTCCTGAACATCCTCTTGAAGGAAGCCAAGTTGGGAATCATATCCAATCCCAAGTTAGCAATGACCCGTGGATCTCCAAGGATATTGTAACCTATAAATCGTTGCAAATTGATCAGTTAAAAATGCGGTTAAACTTTAAAATTTTAATTTAAAGTTTCATACTATCTCGTGGATAAAACAAGAGAAAAAGCCCAGGAAAAACTTGAATTATGGAGGTCTACATTGGGGTCTAAAGGCCCTCATTTAAGTAGAACTAAAACTGAATACATGAAATGTAATTTTAGTAGTAATAGCTCTAGTGACAGAAATGTGACTTTGGGTGATCAAATTATTAAAAAGGTGTGAACGATTTAGATATCTTGGGTCTGTTGTTCAAAGCGATGGTGATATAGATGGGGATGTTAATAGTAGAGTTCAAGTTGGTTGGTTGAAGTGGAGGAATACTTCGGGTCTTTTGTGTGATAGAAAAGTACCACTTAGACTAAAAGGAAAATTTTATAAGACGGTGGTGAGACCTGCAATGCTCTATGGTGCTGAATGTTGGCCTTTAAAAGAGAAGCATAATAATAAGTTAAGTATTGCCGAGATGAGAATGATTAGGTGGATGAGTGACTTTACACTTAGAGACAAAATGCGAAATGAATATATTCGTGATAGGGTTGGTGTAGCTCCTGTGACGGACAAAATTAGAGAAAGTCGTCTTAGATGGTTTGGTCACATTAAACGTTGACCATCTGATGATCCGATTAGGAAAGTAGATGTTTTAGATTCGACTTACGTTAAGAAAGACAAAAGTAGACCTAGGAAAACTTGGGCTTATTGTATAAAAAATGATCTTAATTTACTAGAACTAAATGAAAATATGGTACTAAATAGGACGCAATGGAGAAAAAGGATTCATGTAGCCGACCCCACGTAGTGGGATTAAGACTTTGTTTTAGTTGTGTTGTGTAAACTTTCATACAATCTGTATTCTCTTTTTTACTTAAAAACAAGGGTGGGAGGATGAGTATTACTTTAATCATATCATTAAAGCTGTAGACCAATATTTTCATACCCACGAATTTTGTTTACTCTTTGACTATATGGTCGAGTGTTGCAAGACTCTTCTTATTGAAATTTGTTAGCTTTATTTTAATTGGTCAACCCTCTTTTTGAAGAAATACCTCATCTTCTAAACTTGACTTTTAATTCAAGCCTTTCCTTTTTCATACTTTTGAATAAAAAAATAACTATCCATTTTTTGTGTCCCTTTGTCAAGAACAAAGTTCAAAAGGCGTTCAAGTTCAACGTGGCACTTTGCTTACAAAGAAGTATAACATAAGAATTAGTGCTCACAAAATAATTAGGCATCACTGAATCACGATGACACTATAAAAGTTCAAGATATTCATTATTGCTAGTAATCGTGATAGTTGTAGTCCAAGATGGAACTTTTCCTTGTAAAGCACAACTCATCATAAAAGAGTGGCTTAGGAAGCATTTTGCACGTCTCCACCAACTTGCTTCAATGTGTTTCACTTGATTTATAAGTTTAGTTCACAAGATAGTTCGAAAGAGTAGATGAAAACAAGAAGGAAAAGAAAAGAAAAAAAAAACACGAGCAAAGGGGGAATAGGAAGACAAAGACAAGGTGGTAAGAAAAATTAGAGTATATAAAGAGATGAAGTGCTATAAAAGTTTCTATTTATAAGCTAGAAAACATTTGAATACCATAATCGCTAATTCAAATACAATTCTTGCTTCTCAAATATCCATCATGACTATTGATATGACAACTAAAACTATTAAAGGCTTTGTCAACATCATGAATTAACTTAGAAAGTTCAAATGAAGGGCATCGGGAATCTCTTTGGATATAGTCTAAATTATCTATTAATTACAAGAGTAAACTATGAAGTACATGATAAGTCACTGGTTTTATGATATCTCATTGAATTCAAGGTAATCTACCTACTTCTACTACAAAATGTTATTCGACTTCAAGTGAATTTGAAATAATATAATAATGTCAATAGCAGTATGATTCATGTATTGCTTAAAATTTTACGAACACAAATCAAAAGTTAAGATATGCAAATATCTATTTGTTAAGTAAAAAAATTAGTGGAATACCTGATTCAAGAAATGAAAATACAATACTTTCGAATAACTAATTATTATTATTATTTTCTTTTTGAGAAAGCCCAGGGACTAATATATTAAAAAGAAAGAAAGGTAAAAATAGATTGTATGAGAGGGTCCAAGCATGACACTCTACTCACACGGTAAAACTCATATGCAAATGGTTCCAAAAAAACAAAATACAGAAAAATACAAAAGAGCCCAACAAAAATTGCTAAAACGTGGTATTTTGTAGCTAGAGAGCGACCCAGATTTGCCCTGCCTCTGCCTCTAGTTTTAGGAAATGAGTCAACTAACAAATTGGTAAGATGAGTGCAATTGCCAGTAGTAACAATGTATCGTCCAATAAGTTTTTGAGCTCGAGTCGGCATCCAATCTTCTTCTTCCTTCTGGAATAGACCTGTCATTCCTCATCCGAAGACTAGCTCACCTGATCAGTGGATTGGTCTAAGTATGTTGGACATGTGTAGGTTGTTGAACATTGGAAACAACTATTTACCTGATTTGTTATTGGATCAAAGGAGCACTCTCGTGTGCCTTGGCATGGACATGTAAATGAGTTTTCTTGAATAACAATGAATGATATAGATACGTTTGGATTCTTACTTGTAGTATGGTGAGATCTTTCATGGGATTCCAATGTACCATGCTCCAAACCAACAACTGGAATAGATTGTTCAAAAGCAGGAGCATTCTGGGGTAGAATGGCTTGTGTATGATGTTCTTCGTCAGGAACAACGTTAGTTAGATGAGCAGAGGTATATGCGGTGTTGGAAAAAGGGTCGGGTTGCACCTTCTCAGTAGGGATGGTAGGGCAAGACGTCCACTCCCAATTCAGTATGAATATATTTTTGAAAAGTTTGCTTATCTTTAATTATATCCGGTCTTAGTTGAGGATGCAAGCGATAGTAAATAGTAGAACTGTGACCAAACATACTACAATGAGAGCAATAAGGAGAATGTGGTTCTATTTCAACATTTTGCCAATGCTCGTTGTGAGCGGATCCAATCCATACCTCATCCGGAGCTGGTTGGTGATATCTCTCTCAACTAACACACAAGCCACAGAGGGTCTGTGATAGCAAACGTAGGACTATCAACCTTGAGAGACTTACCGTATGCAATTGCTAAAGAGTAGAGAATTTTCAAGTTGAACATGTGTAGTTTTAACCCGAAAACTTAATCCAAATAGGAATGATAGGGGACTCCATTTTTAAATCAAAATGGACAGTCCACTTCAGGATTTTCATAAAACAGTTGTCAATCTTGATTATCTTACGAGAAAAAATACGAGTATAATTCGTATCGTGAGATAACTGAATAAGTATATGTCGGACGCCAAGTAAGCCAATATTCCAACTACCAAATAACTTCATAGCATCAAAATCTTTCTGAATGATCTCAAGTTTTGGGTGACCATAAAGGAATTTTTTCACTAGAGCAAAACGCTAAAAAGACGCAAGAGTACTGGTTTCAACCTTAGAGAGAAAAAGAGCAGGTTTCTTTTTTTTAACCAAGTTTTAAATAAAAGTGTGATCACCACCATCTTCAAGAGCATCGTGGAAGGATTGTGGAACATTACAGGACTTGCTAATACCAAAACCAGACTCTGAAACTGAAAGAGGGGCATGAGTAGGATTAGAAAAGTTGCTGGCAAGAGCAGTGACATAAGAACGAAGCGTCGTGGTCATCTCTATAGGCAAGATGACCACGGTTATTTTCTGGGGCGGCTTGGCGAGCAACTTCAAATTTGCGAGGCGATCTGTCGGGCGTAGGCGCATCGTCGGTTAGGAGACGACGTGCGAACAGAGACGTCGTCGTCGTCTTCGTGTAAGGCGAGCAGTCAGACGCCGTCGGGCTGGAACGACTTGCGAGCTTACGAAGGAGCGTCGTCGACTGAGAAAAAAGACGGGCGAGCGTATCATGAAAACGTCGTCGTGGGAGACGACAGAGAAAGGGAGTGAAGCAGATAGTTTCAACGCCGGAAATCACCATCGGGTGAAACTTTAGCAGAGCCCGCTATCGACGCCATGATATTCGGTGATACTGAAGTGCCGAAAAGGAAGAGCGACTTCAAGGTGCAAGAGCTCATCCTAAGAGATGACTCGAGTTTTTTGCGAAACCCTAGCTTGCCATATGAAGATAAAGAAACCCTCTTAGTAGGAAGTGCACCTTTGTATTGAGAGATACTTTACAAAGGATATCTCTTTAAATAAAACGATGAAGTGCAAACCCGACTTTACCATTATATTGGTTTATCATCTAAGTCTTAGAAGCTTTTGTCAGTGAGGCTATTTCTTATCATTACCTCTTTGACTTCACATCAGAGATCTCAAATGTAGTTTTAGTAAGGCAATTTTATGGGGTTGACTGTGGTAAGCGAGATTAAGTGTTCCTTTACATGGTTGAGGCTACACTTAGTACTCTAATTGGAGACTTCAATATTACAATCCGGTGTTTAACACTTGACAAAGTCTCAATTTCCTTGTCCAGCATCGTCTTCTTAATCTTTACACCGGCTTCCATGCCTATAATTGCCTTCTTCAATAAGTTAATCTAAAAAATTAATTCTTTCTCATGTAATTTTTCCATTGAGCTAGTTGCTTCAATATAACTTGTCCTCTCAACAGTAATAGTCTTAACCATTTTCTCTCCATCAACTCTATCAAGCTCAATATTTTAGGGCTCAAGTCTTCTGTCTATTTAGATGGAGAACCATTATTCAAATCTTTCTCTTCACAGAGAACTATTGAACTATCAAGTTCTCTTCAGAATCGAACTTCTCAATACTCGTCATTTGCGTTTCTTCAGGATGGTGACCACATAGAATCGGTCCTCCACAATAGCATGACTTGTGGTGATTTCAATTAGATTAGCAGGAACTTGATATATTAACTTCTCATGAATTGAAGAATCTTGAGTTGTCCATACTATTTTCTTGGGCAGAGTTGACATTAATTGACAGGTGAAAGCTTTGGATTAGAAGTGTTGATTTAGGTGTTGTCCAACAAATCTCATTGGATTAGAAGTGTTGATGTAGGTGTTGTCCAACAAATCTCATCACCTAAGTTTGAGAAGCAAACATAAGGGTGTAGAATTCACCACCTTTGCCCTTATTGGAAGAAGTGATAATATTATCTTTGATCATTGGAGCAATTTCTGGAGCCTGTACAGCCTCTTCAGATTTGTTGCTTTCTTATTTGTAGCCTTGCTAGCATCAACCTTTTTTGAAATTATCTTGTCCAAATTGAGAAATTGGATTCTCCTAATTTTTGTATCTTTAGCTCTTTTGATAGGATAACGTCTATTAAAGATGCACCCTTGATAGCTAGATGTGATTATCTTTTGACAACTTTCTTATTGAAGTCGTGCAAATTATGATGGACATCAGAATGAGGCTCTTTTGAATTTCTTCATTTTAGAAGAATATTGGCTCTATACAACAGAATATTGGCTCTTAATTCCACTACGTGGGGTCGGCTACATGAATCCTTTTAAGAATATTGGCTCTATGAAAACTCTAAATTAAGGATTACAGAAATATCAAAGAAAAAAATGTTGAGAGAAGAAAGGTTTAACTTAGAACTTATACACTGATCTTACATGTGAGCTTTGTAAAGATGCCCTCCAAGTATCTCAAAACTACCGAAACAATGACTATTAATAAGGGAGTTGATAAGAGAATCAGGTTCATAAAAGGGATAACAGAATTAAGGAACTAGTGTATACCGCTTTGGTCAGATCAATCAAGTAATAATGCTAACATGGATTGGCTTTTAAATACTAATGATTGACCAGCTGACTTGGCCACCAAGAGCTTATATCTCTTGTCCTATGAAATCACTTAAAGCCTTCAAACAAACAAGTTGTCTGATAACCAATAAGTCGCTTAATGATCAACAAGTCACCAAATCCACCTCTAAAACTTGGTATTTAATCAACTAGCATAAGCTGCATGGCTATTTACCCAGAGAACTTGTTAGTTTGACTTGAACGTGACGTCCTTAGTGGAACTCGCAACACCTGCAATATGGGGAGACAACTCTTCCATCCACTACATGATTAACAATAAGACTATAGAGCAGCCACTCAGTTGTCCCAACTAACAGTTTTCCTTTATATTGCACCTTTATCCACTCCTTTATATAGGGTTCAAGTTTATAATCGCGGGGAATAGCAAAATTAAAATATGAGAACTCTTTCTTTGTTTTCTTTCTGTTTTTTAGTCAACTGAATTCAAGTTTTGTCTATCCCACTTTGTCTAGTCTAAGTGGTTAATCAAGCTTTTTATAAATGACTCGCTAAAGGAATTCTATCATATCAACCTCTCTCTCTTCTCACATCTAAGTGTGGCTCGCTTTCTCAAGTAAGGTGAATGTCATCTTGATCCAGATAAGTTTGAATTCAACATTATGTTTTAAGAAAAAAGTGTAATTCTGAAGAAGCACAATTCATTTAAATTGTCTTGTACTGAACTTCTTTTAGGGATTTTACTTGTTTTAATGCTTGGAGTAGGAACTAGAATAAATCTATTTGGCAAAAAGTAATACTGGTGAGTGATTGATCACTCGAGAAAGAAATTACTCGAATTCTCATGCATGAGAACATGTGCATTATTTCTTCATTGAAGCAGATTGCATGCTTAGCTAACTATAATCTCCTTGATTTTTTGTTGTGGTCTATTTAGAATTGGGTTTTAAGGATCACAGTTAGTTGAAAGTTCATAATAAATTATCCCTCTCATTTGAATGAGTACATTTGATTAGGGAGATCCGTTAGATCAATGTTCTGGAAGGCTTAAGTAGGTAAGGAGGGGTGTTTAACTCTATAATGATCCCATGGTTTCTTTGTCCATGGTACATTTGGTGATTAGTCTCAATTTATTAGACATTTTTGGCTATGATGTGAAGACATCCATGCAAGTACCATTGAGTTACCCCTGCAAAGAGCTTTACAAAGAATCAATCGATATAAATGTTTTTAATGTTTTGCTGAGTAAACTTTGGCTAGCTCAAAAAGATTACGAGGCAATTGCGAGTTGAAGAAATATGATAGATTTTGCGAGGTATTACTTCGACCTCTCTTGTTTGAGATCTAAGCTTATGTGGCCTACAAAAGCTTGTTGAAGCATGGTTTACCTAGAACATAGCATATAATAGAAGGAATCCGCAAACATGAAGCCATGGCAATAGGATCTCAGTCGGATTTGGTGCTCTAGTATTTAAATATGGATTTTGTTTATCTTGCCAACTTCCTTGATTTAGCAAAACCTAAGATTTTAAAAAGCTCTTAAAATTATTTGGCTATCCTAAGGAAGCGATTGGATTTATTAAATCCTTGATGTTGGGTTGCTTTTTCTCTAGATTTAACAAATCTACCTTTTCAAACAAACCCTAAATTTTGTTTACATTATTTAATTTAAATCATGTCTATATTCTTCATAATTTCTAAATCATTTCTAAATGGGTGTTTTCAGAGAAAATGGTTGAATTTCATCTACAATTTCATCTAAAGATAGTTAAATTTCAACTGTTCAACTCCACAACCTTACCCTCTCATTAGTTTGGAGGAAGTACTAATGATGATAATAAATTTCGAGCAAGATAGAAATTAAAAAAAAATTACAAAATTAACTCTTTATGCATTATTTTAATAATGTTTATATCTTAGCATAGTTGCATGCAAAGTATATAATTAGATACACGCATCACTTTAAAATGAGAAATTAGAAGTATTTATAGTTAAATAATCAATGATAATTTTTGGCATCCGGGCCTTTCATTGAATTTCTGAATAAAATATAAACATTTAGGCTCACTTTTAATTGGTGCCGCGTAACCCAACTAGCCTGGTGTAGCCTGTTAACATATCTAAATTATGTGATGAGCATTTAAGGAGTTATGGGCCATCTGAGTTAGTTGAAGTTCACTGCTATAATCTTTATTAAAGTGGCCATGCTTTATGCCTGAGAGCCCATTAAAAGATTTGCACATTCATTCCTATCAACAATAATTAGATTTAATTGATGATGAACAACAATTTCAGTAATGAATGACTCCAAAAGAAGCCAAAATGCAAGGGTTATTAAGTGAGCTTGACCATCACCAAATGGAACTGTAAAATATTAAAGGAATGAAATTTGGAAATGACTTGATGAAAACTCAACCCCAGTTGGTCAAAATTTTCAGTTTTAATTAGTTCTCTGGGTAATTTTGCATTCCCTACTTGTTACTTTTGGTTCAAATTTTGCACTTACTGAATTAACAATAATTTATTTAGAGAATTAAGAGGTTGTAGCTCACGCGGATTGCAATTGTTCCCTATTGCAAAGGTTCAGCTAAAAGCATGTTTTTGAGTTTATTACATGAAAAATAGAAATGCAATAAAGGAGTAATTGTCTCTTTGGTGCTTTTACATGCTTCACAATTTTGCCTCACTAATGACAGCGATCGCGGCTGCAGTGTTTTTTCATCTGCGGATTTTTGCATTTGTTTTTCATTGACTGAGGTTGACTTTATTGTTTAATGTAAATAGGAGCTGTTGGAAATTGTGATCATGAATCCGTCTGTGCAGAAACTTCAGGTTCCATCTCTTTGAACTTACTAATTTATATACTCTCTTAACATCGCAACTCAGTTTTTCAGTTTGATTTTGGCCTAGGAAGCTGTAAGGCATCATAATATAAAAGTCACGTCGTACTTGATTTCATGTTTAATGCTTATACAGTGTGCTTGATTAATGATTTTGATTTTTAATCTCGTATAGCATTATGCTTAGACATGTCATCTATAGTTTGAAACAATGCTGATAATGACATCACCACAATAGTAAGAGCATAACAATTGGCATTCAGATTTTAGGTATTTATTATTTTGAGTTTGATTTCAAATTGGCATTTATTTACCAAATTTACAGGTTAAATTGTTCGAAAAAACAATCTGACATTAAACAAGCTCCAACTCATAAGATTATGAAAGTTTGATGATTCTTTCATCTCCATCACGAAGGCCTATTCTGTTAAGGCACACCAAGGTGAAAAACCTCCGTGCTTTGCTAGTTCCTTTGAACTTCTTTAGTCATTCTTGTTGACATTGTTTTCCTCAATTTTTTGTGCAGGTGTGATGTATAATTAGCTACTTGTTTTCTTTCATATAGATCAAACTGTGTACTAGGTCTCGTATGAGTAGCCTTATCTTGGTAGTTTTACGGTTTTTTAACTCCTTACATAGCTAGCACAAGATGTTTGATTGTGGTTACAAGGAAGAGTCCATTGACGGGCACAAAGAGCAATTTATAAGGTGTGTTTGTTTAGTGGCACAGAAACTTGTCTGGTTTTTAACTCTTCCTGCTATTATTTCTAAACAGCTTGTATTTGGAAGCTTAATGCATGCTCTATTCTGACAGGCTTAGTCATTATGGCACTTTATTTGTTTTCTTTAATCATGGCGACACTTCCCTTGTTAGCACATTATGGGTGCTTATGCACATGATTTGTGTGCGTTTGGGATTCAATGTTTAAAAAAAGTAGAAACACAAAATAAAGTGCAACTTGTGTGTGTATTCTGTATTCTTACATGGAAATTAGGCAGTTGATTGTGTGCACATGCTTGTGGGTATAATTGTGTGTTGCGTTTAATGTTTAAAATATGAGAGCACAAAGTTAATCATGTAACCACTAGCAAAAAGAACTTAACTTCAAAGCTTGAAGGGTAAGCTTTCTGAAGTAAAATGTGAAATTTCTGGAGAACTATGGAACAGCAACATTTAGATATTAAGTAAAATATGAAAACAAATGCAATGGTTCAGACACAAGCACACACCGACAGATTTATATCCAAGCATTCATAAATTAAAAAAACAAATGTTTACAAATACTGTGTTTCTGAAAAAACATCAATCAGAAGGAAATATAATATTAAAGGTTGTTTATTTAATAGAAGTGAGGTATACACTCAACACATGGTAACGTTGTAATGCATGCCTTCATAATGGGTTGCCTCCTAAATTGTTGGTGTAAAGCTAATGTTCTTCTTGCTTGATAACGTTTTCATTATTCAATTGACATAGTGATTCAAAACCTCATGATAATTTGAAGTGGAGTGGAAAGCATAAGCATGAATGTTATGGTTGGCACCTGACTGTCATAGAGGATAGAAAAAATTTAAAAAAGAAAACAAAACATATAATGAGAGAAATATGATTAATAAATTCAAAGGGAAGATAATAACCCCCATTGTCCCCACCCTTTCTTATGCCTTCCAAGGAGGTCATGCATAAAGCAGGCTTGTTCCTTCCTACTTCAATAATTAAGAAGGGGTATGCTCTCTCTCTCTCAGTCTCTCTCTTCCTCTCTGTCTCTCTGTCTCTTTCTCTCTCTCTCTTTTCCTTTCTCATGCAAATATGAAGGTTCCCTCTTAGTTTAAAGAAATAAGAGGAGGAACTTTCCCATCTTTTAATTATATTAGTAATACGTT
Organism: Phalaenopsis equestris; assembly: GCF_001263595.1. Classification (NCBI taxonomy): domain Eukaryota; kingdom Viridiplantae; phylum Streptophyta; class Magnoliopsida; order Asparagales; family Orchidaceae; genus Phalaenopsis; species Phalaenopsis equestris. The sequence continues at coordinate 185,039 of NW_018165105.1, forward strand.
GTAAATTAAATGAAGCATCTCTTCACCCTCTTCTATGTAACTTTTTAAAGGGATGTTTTATCAGGTTAATCGGAGAATAATGGCAAGTGCTATCATAATGAAGCCACAAAGACACCTTCAACTCCAAGATGAGGATAATATACCCCTCCATTTTGCCTATTTTTCAATGTTGCCTTGTTTTTGTTCCCTCTTGGAGCTAAGCTAATGGCAATACCAATGCTTTCATTTCTTGGCATAGGCAAATAGGTAATCATCGCCTTAGCATCATCACTGGAGATTTCTTCAAGGTCTAACAATCTCAGTAAAGCGAATGCTTCTCTCAAATCCATTTTTCTTGCTGTGTTTAAGCTCATATGCACTAAGTTGCTATCCTTTGTAGCACTGCCCATGTCCATTTTTGTTGGCTTAAGGGAATGGTAATATTTATTCCCAAAACTTCACCATATAAGGGCTAGTAGAAATGCAGTAAATGACCTTTTGGAAGTTTTGGACTTGGCCATAATGTTGCCTCACCATGGATATCATGTGGAAGCATTATCACAATCTATGAGGGTGCTCAAAGTTATGAAATTTAACCACTTTTAAGACTTTGCTGATATGTACATTAAATTAAGATCCGACATAATATTAGAGTTTTGTTGGAGCAAAATAAAAGAATTATATTAAGGTAAGAGTTGAACACAATTACCTCCACATCTTCCCGATAAAGTCAAAAAATTGAAGTTCCTAAGAAGCTATAGTCTTCACACACTAAAAATTTGCAGATGCTGATTACATGCGAATGTCTATGCATGTTGGTTGGATTCTTTTTCAACCCTAAAATGATCCAACTCAGATTAAGTTGAGTTCAGTTGGATTAATGTCAATTTGACTAGAAATGTGCATTCTGACCTGATATAAGAATCTTAACATGGAAATACAATTAAAAGTTTTTATTATATCCAAGTTTTTATTGTAGTGAATAAGAATTCTCTTACTAGCTTGGTTATGTTCAAGATTAGAATTGAATAACTCTTTTTTTTTTCTTACCTTGAGAACTTGAAAGCTAAACATATAAACTTTTGTGGAATTTAATTCTGGTTATTATTTATGATAATTGACCCAAATAGAATTATGCATCCTCCATACAATGTTTTGCCTAACGACACACATAATTATGCCTTCCTTGATGCATAATTATTTATCTCTCAAGGCATATGAGTCAAGCCTTTCACATCTATTCTATAGAATATATAATTAGTCAAGCTTGACATCTCAATTCCACATGGAACCCTCTCATTGTGATGTATCATTAAATGGTACTTATCAAAAACACATCAGTAGTTTGTTGACCCAACTTGTGAAATTTGGGGAGGGCTGCCATACATTTATGGAATTGTTGAAATATCCTAGAATTATTTAAAAATTACAAATTTACTACCATATGTTAAAAAGTTCACATTCCAAGAATTATATGAAATATCTGACGCTATTCCATATTTGTTGTGAAGTTAGCAAAATGTAGAGAAATCCTAAACAATTCCAGAAATTTCATGGCCTCCAAAATGTCTTTAGTCCATTGCAAAGTGGATAAAAATGTGAAGTTCTTGTTCTCCCATTCATAAAAATATTTGGAATAATCCAAAATCATCATAAAATATTTAGAAAAATATCATGAAATTTGATAAAAATGGGATAGATGGTGTTGGAAAAGTATACGTTAAATCCCTTGCCCTCCAACTGTAATGTTGACATGATCGATTGATCAATGAGGCTATGACCTTCTAGAATATTTCAACACATATTTTTCCTTTCATTTTGTTAGTTAGGGTAAGATGGCTATTATCTTTGTTTTAATCAATCATAGTTGATCAAGTAATAAAAATCATGCTCTTGGTAGTCCCAATCAGATATAATCATCTTTGGTGGCAAGTTAGTCTAAAAGGGAGAACAATAAGAATTGTAGACTAATGCAATTATTGTTGCCTCAATTTGCATGCCAACTCAGTATCAAATATTGAGGCAATCAAAACAGAATAATATGTAATGCTAGGCTATCAATCACAAATAATGGTACTAGACGAGCCTTATCAGTTTATTTCGCTAAAAGTTTTTCTTCTCATTTACAAAGTGATATTCTAGTGATGCTGATCATCAATCATCATGAATAATGCCTTCTCATACTTTATAAGTGAAGAAACCCTTAAAGATATAACTAAGGCTATTCACATTCGAATTTTAATTTCATTAGAGCAATTATTGAGCAAAATGAATGAAAAAAAATAACCAAGGATAAGTTTCTAACACTCAAATGAACATGTCTGACTCCGACTATTCACCTCCCACTTGGAAAAGCATCACATGCCTTTGACATTTCGTAAAAAAAGTCAAGACTGTAATGACTCTTTTGATTGACTTACATGGTTATTTCATTTGATTTTCATTTAATTTGTTTCAACCATTTTGCAATATGCATTAAATGTTTTGTGTGGATGTGATGTATGAAATCTTTTCAAAGCATGTTATAATGCTTATGAGATAGGTAATAGCCCACCTTTATAATTTGACTTCACACCTCGAGTAATCATCTTCCTTTGCAAAATCCATTATTCTTCTTTGAACTTACTCCTCTTAAATCAAAATCCTAATTATTTTTTTATATTTAAACTTACTATAGAGTGCAAATATTTTTACATATTGAAATTAGTACAAACTTACCTTGTCTATTTCTTGCGAAGTTAATTGTTCTTTTCGAACCTATTGATTCATATACTCTTCAACTTTCAATTTCTAATATTAATTTATAAAATTTTCTAGAAATATTTAATAAATTTTAAATTTAATCAACTATTACTGTTATCAGAAATTAATAATAAACTTTCATGTCATTTTCTTTTCCTCATTTGCTCAATGTTGAAGTCCGTCCTTACTCTCTCAGTCTCTTGTTCGAAATCCCAAACAACATTACTTGTTGCTTCTGCTCCGGTACTTGCTAAGATTGCACGTCATTGTTCTCCTTCCGCATGCGATGCTTTACTATTGGTCTCATGCTCGGGTCAATGACATTGGCTGCTGCTCATCTTGCACTTTCGCTTAAGTGGGCTCATTGGCTTAAATGCTGACATGTGCGTTTGTCCTCGCTTTGTACCACTTGGCATGCGTGGCTAGTTTCGTCTCAGCTTTCCTTTGCTTGTCTTGCTTGCACAAGAGACATCAATTCTTGCATGCGTGCTTGCCACTTCTTTTCCTTCTCTCTGTTCATTCTTTCGTACTCTATTCATTCGGGACAAATCCCGTCACATTTTCCATCACCGAATTGATGAAACCGGCTCATCAATTCTTATAATTGACTAAGTGAATTCAGAATTATTTTTGCTATTGTAAAATTGGTATTTTTACAGTCACTAAGGAAATTTCTTTTAATCGATTAATCATACCTAAAACATGCTCATGAGCCATGTATCAATCATACTGAAATTTTCACAACTTTCCCGATAGCCATACCTTTGATACATTGAGCCATATGGTTAATCTGATCCAGGCATAAAGCCTTATGTTAGTGAAAATCTGTCATGAAATTGACATTAAAATATTTCTACTTGTGCCTTCATGGGCTCACCTTGGCCATGGAAACCAAAGAACACCAACAAGGGGTCTATTGGTATATAGTTTGAACAAGGGAATTGTGGGATTCTAACAGAATTTACCACCTTCCCTCCATCCCCATCCCCATCCCCATCCCCATCCCCATTCCTCTCTCCATGTTTTAGGTCTCCACCTCTTAACATGGAGTGACACATCTCCATATTAGAAGCAATATGTAGAAAAAATGAGAGTAGAACCAAAATTACAATAAATTCTCATATTATCCTCAATGGGGGGTTCTTTTTGCAGTTGTGAGAAGTAATTAATCATGGGCAAACTGACAATAGAAATTTCTCAAAAAGGGAGCAGATTATCTTGAAACTGCATCATGTGCTTTTCATATGCATACTGATAATTCATCGAGTTGTGATCTTTTTTGGGACTCACACATTAACTGTATAAGCATCGTAGGAATGTTGAACCAAATAGCTTCATTAAGGGAAAAGGGATGGATTTGAGAGTTGGGGGATAAGGGTGGGAATAATCTAATTATAGAAGGATGGCATAGAAACGGCCAAACTATGATTATATTGAATAGAGTTTTTTCTAAAATAATCATTGTTAATTTTGTTTGAAGTTCTATGCTTGAAATAAAATTTTAGTAAAACACGTGATGTAGTTTAGGGGCTCTAAAATTCAGGCAAGACAATTGTAATAAGAGGAAAAGAAGATTAATTTTTTGCTATTTCTTTGTACTTTTTCATGACACCTTTGAATTATATTACATTACTTAAAAAATAAAAAAATTTATTGTATCATCCAAACATTATAATTTTGCAGAACACTTGGAGTGAGTATTTTCTCTTTTGAATATGGCTAATTAATTGTGATAGGAATTAAATATATGGGAAGTCTATGAAGCATATGGATAATAGTATGGTATTTTATTCGTGGGTGGCCTTGGGCCAATTAAGCTACTTTTTATGCTTTCTCTGCTCACGTGGTGGAAAGTCTCAAAAGCCCCAACTGTCTTATAACTGCAGTTTTCAATTGTCTTCATTTCCTTGTAAAAGTAATGACAATCATATTTTTGCATTCATCTTTTTGATGATGCTTTTCTTTATCACTTTTTAACTCATTATTTGATACTTCAATTTTTTTCCGTTTTTTTTTTTTTTTTTTTTTTTTGTTACTTGTAAACTTCTTTTACTGTTCGTGAAAAAAGACTGTTCCTTCCCGTTAATTTGTGCCTTACTAGTATGATTCTAAGAGAAGTTTATGCCATGCTTTGGTGTTTTCATTTATTTTACGCCAATTCATGTTTTCCATAGATTATTTGGGATTGCTATCTTTTTTCCCTAGTCATTCATGTTTTACTTGTAATAACTAAACTGCTTTTACACTCATTTTGTGACTCTGCAGCTTTTCTTGTCATGCATGTTTTACTTGTAATAACTGAACTGCTTTTACACTCATTTCATAACTTTGCATGCGTATATTCTTTAACACATAGGGCATTCATATTTTCAATAGACATAATTTTATTGTATTTTTTCCTCTTTGGTAATTATTGTAGACCTTTTCATTTTGAAAACTTTGTTTCACTATTGCCACTAGAAGATTTCATTCCCATGCTTTTAGGTTGGAAGATTCGAGCCCAAGTTTATCTTTTTCTTCTGATACAAGAAAAATGAATAAGAGTAGTTTCCATGTTGAGGGATTTCATCATGGTTCAAGCAACCCGGCAAAATCATTTAGAAGTGGAATGAAAAGGGGATCTGAAAGGCTCAAGTCGCTCAAGAAAACCCTTAGGTTTGGTAACACGAAGGGAATTTTTCCAGAAGATCTTAAGGTTTCAGAGAAGAAGATTTTTGATCCTCAAGACCAATTTCTTTTGAGAATGAACAGGCTTTTTGTAATATCATGTATTCTTGCTGTGTCTGTGGATCCATTGTTTTTTTATCTTCCAGTATATGACCAAGATTCAAATTGCCTCAATATAGATCGAAATCTAGCATACATATCAACCACTCTGCGTACATTTATTGATTCATTCTACCTTCTTCGAATGGCTCTTCAGTTCCGTACCGCATATATTGCCCCATCATCACGTGTATTTGGTAGAGGTGAACTTGTAATTGATCCTGCGCAGATAGCTAATCGTTATTTACAAAGGCACTTCATTGTTGATTTCCTGGCTGTGTTGCCACTTCCACAGGTTTGTATAAACTATATGGATCGTCATGTTTCTTTAGCTGAAGATTAGTTATCTATTCTTAGGCTGTTGTACTTGATTCCGTGATTTACATGAGTTTCTATTACAATTCCTGACAGCGTAAGGATAAATTTTTAAATTTTTGGCTAAGTAGAACATTTATTTTTCTTATTAGTAGCACTTGTGGAAATGCGGGCTCAGCTGTTTGTAAACTGTTTTTTGCCTACTGTGTATTCCTGTACATCATTTCTAATATATACATGTACAAACACATTTGAATATCATCAAGCACAGAAAAGCATAAAATATTTACTATTGGATATTTTGCACTGAACAAACTGGAAACTGGGTAATCGGGTTTTGAACTGAGAGATTATTACTTCCCAAATTACATGGATGCATTCTCACATATGTTTGCATTTTGGGTAGGAAAAGGTATGTTGCCTTATTCATATAATTTGGAAGGTAATATCCCAGCTCAAACTCTGATCTCTCAGTTTCGATGGAATAGTAAATATTTTATAGTTTTCTGTCAATTGTAATATTCAAATTCTAATTTCTTCTTGATTTGTTAAAAAAAGTAACCTACACTAACCTATCCTGGTTATCTATACTGATCATCTAATTCTTTTATTTCAATATAATATATACCTAGTGGTAATTGATTAACTAGTTTGTTTATCGGTTCCTGGTTTGATGTAGCTCAATCTGTTCAGGACGTTTATTTGTTAAAAGTTATATGGCAAATATATACATGAACATTTTTGTGGACGAGTAACTCTATTTTTGGAGAGGTGGTTTAACAAACATCTAAGAATTTCGACTTGACATTTGAGCCATTTCAACCATTTCACCATGAAAATATCTTGTATATAATAATTTATGGATCAAGCTGAAGAGAGATTATGATTGATTCAATATTATGTATACCCCTCTTATAGGGTCTTTATAGAACATTTTTGTGGACGAGTAACTCTTTGTTTTTAGAGGTGGCTTAACAAACATCTAGGAATTTTGATTTGACATTTGAGTCACTTCACCATGAAAATATCTTGCATATAATAAATTAAGGATAAAGCTGAAGATAGATTACGGTTGATTCAATATTATATCTACTCCTAAGCTATGTTTTTCAAATGAATATTGCTTATATTTTATGTAAAAGTGATAATGTGGATATATGCAGCCTTGATTTATTATTATTATTATTTTTTAAACACATGTAGCTATGATTCTTACCTTTGATGATTGCTCTTAGTAAGAGTGAATATGGAGGAACTAAGAGAACTGTAGCACGCATTTTAAGTGGCGAAGTATTATCTTTATGGATCTTTTCGTTGCTGTTATAAGCATGGCTCAGTATGTAAACCAAAGAAGTTATAAAAATTTTAGGAACCTACAACTAGGAAAATTCTTCTCTCTTATAAAAGGAAAGTTGATGTAGAAGAGCTTATTCTTTAAGCAATACAAGGTAAGAGTCCATCATCATAAACATCAGCTAAAGCAATAGATTGATTAGCATAAAATTAAGGCTAATTTAGTGGTAGCAACAGGCTGGATACTTTCATGGGAACCCTGAACCTAATATTTTGACAAATATGACAGAACATAACAAATATTTAGGAACTCTTTGTAATTTGTACTTCAAGTATTACATATGCGGCACCCAACATCTTGATTAAATGTTCATCATTTGATCCTTAATATTTGTGAATTAATCATCCTGATCATTACCAAGGACTAGCATCCTTGCAAATGAATGGGCATCTATAATTTTACAGTTACATCGGTAAGAAGCTTTTGGTTGTTCTTGAGACGCATTTCTATAAGCTTCTAGAAAAAACAGTGTTCACAATTCATGGTTTCTTTCTCTGCCTCTTTAACCATGCATTTTTTTGGCATTTCAAAATGCAAATTGCTAGATTTTATGGCTAACTTTATTGCTTTCTTCTTCCTTCAATTTGTAAATTCTTAAAAAAGTTGTGCACGTAAGTGCTGAACTGATTTTCTTTGCTCTTTGTCACAAATTATACACAGATTGTTGTTTGGAGGTTTCTTCATAGATCTCATGGTGATGATGTGCAGACTACAAAAAATATCTTGCTATTTCTCATATTTCTTCAGTATATCCCCAGATTCTTTAGGCTGTTTCCCTTAACCTCAGAACTAAAACGAACTGCTGGTGTTTTTGCTGAAACTGCTTGGGCTGGTGCTGCATACTATTTGCTGTGGTTTCTGCTTGCTAGTCATGTAAGTAAAAGTTTTCGTTACCTAATCATCCTTTCAGTGAACTTTTATGCGCTTAATTGAAACATTTGAGATTTCTCAATGAAGTAAAGGATTTATTATGATATGCTCATCTTTTCTGAAGTTATTTGTTTTGTTTTTCATTCAGATAGCTGGTGCATTTTGGTACCTGTTAGCTGTTGAACGTCAGGATGATTGTTGGCGGCTAGCATGCTCTAATTACAGTGGATGTCTTAAGGATTTTTTATACTGCAGCAATAATCATCCGGAAGGTTTTGATCAATGGTTCAATGCCAGCAGTCAAGTTTTGAATAACCAATGCTCAGCAGATGGGGATAATCCACCCTTTGATTACGGAATCTTTTCACAGGCTCTGACTGCTGGAATCATTTCATCTAGAAAATTTGTTGCTAAGTTTTGTTATTGTTTGTGGTTTGGTTTGCAAAACCTAAGGTATGACTAGCTTTTCACATCTTTTTAAAATTTCAGAAGATTAATTTAATCCTGCATAATTTCTTAATGAGCTTAGAGTTTTATTCCTGAGATAGAAAACCTATATCCATAATGATCATTGATTTGTTTAAAGGTATCTAAGAACCTTCTGCTTGAGAGCAAATTTTATACCAATATCGGTTGATTTACAGTGTTATATTTTTTTGTTTCTTTTTCGTATTAATTGAAACCTTTTGTGCAGGGCATTACTTCAGATAATGTACTCCACAACAATACCATTGAGCTTAGGTTTTGTACTTATTGAGAGTCATCTGAAAGTACCTTCAGTCATGAGAACCTTAGATGATGGTTATTTTGGTCATATATGACATTTAAATCCTGGGGCGTGGGACATTTGCTATGGCTCTATAGTGGCTCACATGTGTCCTCTCGCTTACATACACCCATGTTCACTTGGTATGGCCACCCACTCGTCCTCATGTGTTTCCTTTGGGCTCTTCGTGGGGATTCGTGGATGCCTCTGGCGAGGCACCCACCTCAATTCTGTTTCCAGAGTTTTTAAGTTTTTTTCTCTATATTCTTTCACAAATTTTGGTGCGCTTATGTTCTTTCTATCAGCTTTGTTGCCATGCTCGTTCTCTTTCTTTATCTTCGATCATTTATTTGCCTACCGTTCCAATTTCTAACCTAAATTCACCTTTTTTGTCATATATTTTTTAGCAAGCCCATCTCACTCCTTACTCTTTAGCTATTCTTAGGGTTTTGGATTAGCCCCTTATTAGGTCGCCTCTACCAACCCAACTATAACCTGCTCCAAGCCATAACCCTCGCTCTTTCGCAAATGTTGTTGGTGGGCTCAATGACAAGATTCATTCATCTTCATCAAACAATTGTTTGCCCTTATTTTTAATTCATGATCTAATTTCACTTCCTCATTAGTTTCCTTCCATCTATCATGGCAAACCGGTCCTTATCTTCCATATATCATGGCAAACTTGTCCTTATCTTTACTTACAAAGGTTTTAAAGAGCAAGCTAGAACTTTCTATTTTTTTTATTATTGGCAAATTTCCCTTTGACTAAAGCTTAGTTTAGACTTCACTTGAGCTGAATGTTGACTAAATTTTGGAATTATTGATTTCTCTTTCGAGGTTATTTTAAAGCTCAAAACCTCATTTAAAAGTTATATGAAATGTATTGCCACTAATAAAGACCATGCAAACCAATTTGATGGTCAGTTGAAATAATTTTTACGTAAAACTAGGCATTTAGTGTTCCCATGTATAAAAATGGTCATACATAAAAATTTTTCAATAAGTCATTATTTTTAAAAATAGACTTAATCATTGTCATCAAAATCTTTCAAATTAGTCATTTGGTGCTCAATTTTGACTCCGTTTGAATACTTTTTGAACAAATTATAATCTGCAGAGAAAAAATGATAATTTGACCAACATTTCTTATAAAAAAACTTCAAATTGACTTCAATCTTCAATAAAAGTTGTTTTAAACTTTAAAGTACATTATTTGAACCAATAAAATCCCATAAATTTTTTAGTTAAAATTGACATTTTCTCTCTTATAGGGTGGGGCCCACTTTCACCAATCATATCTTTCTATAGAGCTTGAATTAACCAAAATCAATTGGACTATTAAACTCACTGAATTTTTCTCTATCAATTTGACCAAAGTCAAATTTTTTGTCAAAGTAAACTTCCCGACCACCATAACTATCTTTTTAAGAAATTTTGAATTCAAATTGTCATAACTTTGGCTACACAACTCCATTTTTGAAACCGTTTGGATTGTTGGAATCTTTATTTTTTCCTCTTCGAAATGATATATAATTTCAAATTTTTCGATCAACCCTAACAGTTTTAAAGAAAACCCCCTCTTTTTGGCTTTAATTATAAAAATATCATTATCCAATTTATTTATTTTTATTTCTTATTTGTATTTGACACATCATTAATCCTTGTACTCAATTTTGATTGATCAAAACAAGTAAAAATCATGTGTTCTTCTCTTTGACCAAATCTTGGCCATTGAATTCAAATGATTAACTCCCTCCATCTCAACCATCCAACACCCCACTAACTCAAACCCACCCGCTAATTCCTCCACTAAACCAACTGTAAGTCACCCTCTCCCCTACCATTCACGCCACAATAGCAAGGAAAATGACTCTCAATTGAATTCAATTTCCCCTTCCTAAATATAATTTTCTTCATCTTTTAAGCAAAAAAAATGAAATCACTTCTCGTCCTTCCCAAGGCAAACCATGAGTTCAAAGTGCAAGCGAAATAAAAGGAATTCAAATTAAACAAAAGTATGAAATTCAGATAATGTGTTCAATTTAAACTTTTAACCATAATATTTCAAAATCTTTTATATCTTTTATCAAACTAGATGTTTAATTTCAAAATTGACCATGGAATTTTAAAAATCTTTTTCATTTCTAATCAAATTACATGCTTAATTTCATAATTTATCATGTAATTTCTAAATCATTTTTTTAATTTCATGTTTAGTTTTGTTTTTACCATGGATTTTGTCTAAGTGATAATGTTTGTCCATGTTGTTTTGTTTTGAAAGTTGACATAAAATTGTCAAACCCCTTACATCATTATTATATTAATATTCAAATTCCTCCATGAAATATTATACGTCGCATATTTATAAGTTAGGGCTTTTGATATATTTTTGTAGTTCTGCGTTAAATGTTATTACATACAATTAGCATGCTTACATGCTGAATTTGCCTAAACCAAAATCAATTTGGCATGAAATCATAAGATCTTTTGTTCTAACCACATTTCACATGCTAAATATTGTATTTATCAAACATAAACTATAGAGCTTTTGTTGTATTTATGTAACAACATATGCATTAAGTGTTTTATATAAAATTTATTGTGATTCCAAGTATATTTGTATAGGTATAGATGTTAAGTGGCTTTATGTTTGTTGGTTCTATGTATAATGTTAAATCTTATATGAAATATCCATAGAATTTTCTTCTAATTATATTCTAATATGTTTATGTGATGCTATATTATATAATTTGCATGATTCCTCTATAAAATTAAAAAAAAAACCAAGAGCCTTATTTGTATTTTCCTCCTTGGCTGAAAGTCCTCATGCCTAATTACTTTGCTAGCAAACCGAAATTCTAAATTTATTAATAACCTTATAATTCAATTGATTATTATTTAATCAACATAATTAATCTATTAACTAATTAGTTAATACACTTGGTAATTAATCCATGCACTAAATAACCCATAGCCGAAACCTATTTAGCCTAATTTATCTTCTAAGTATTGCTAATCACTTTTAAAAAAATCATTGACCGAAATCTAATCATTCTAAATACAATTAGTTAACATATAATCCATTCCTAATTCCCCATTTAAACTCTTGGTTGAAACCTTAACTCACCTAAAATCTTTCTAATCCATTAATTAACCACCTAATTAAAGCTAATCATCTCTTAAATACCAATACCCGAAAAATAAAAATAAAAATTAAAAAAATAAATTAGTCAATCTAATTAACTTCATAATCATCTACTTAAATCACTTAACATTTAATTAAATCATTTAACCCTTAAAAGTCTAATTAGCCTACAAGAAACCAAATCAATCTCTTTCAAATTCAATTATTCTATTAGTTAGTCTAATTAACTATTTAGCCTAACTAATTCAATTAACCTCTTTAACACTCACTTAACCAAGTTAATTAATCTATTTGAAATTTGAAAATAATAATAATAAAAAGAGTGAAAAGACATGCATATTTATGAATACTTGTGTATTAATGTTTATACTTATGTATGTTTAATATTAATGTTAAGATTTAGGTATACATTTATTAATATATGAATGAAGTGCATGATTAAATATTTGATTAAATGAGTGTGTAAGTATGTAAATCATTTATTGTAAATCCTATAAATATTTCATATAAAAGTCCTATATGTTAGGTCAGCTAAAGTCTTTATTGATTAATATATAATCTTACATGTATAATTACATGTGTATGTAAATCATTTATTGTAAATCCTATAAATATTTCATATAAAAGTCCTATATGTTAGGTTAGCTTAAGTCTTTGTTGATTAATGTAATATCTCCTTAACTGTAAAGCATATGAATAATACTAAAATATCTGTGATGAATATGGATAAATTGCATGAAAGTGTGTGATTGCATGTTCCCTTGCTTTTATGCATGTGAGATTGCTTGTTTGCTATCTTTCCTTTTATTAGGCATGTTATAATTAATGGATAATAGATAGGATAATGGTGAATGATTTTGATTAATGGATGAAAAGTATAAGAAAAGAAATAAGACTCTTAGGAATTAACTGAAGAAAAGAGTATGTCAAACATTTTAAAAGATTTCTAAAAGAGAAAATGTTTTATTTATATAAATAAATCAAATGTGCTCAACATAAAATATTATAAAATATAAATAATCTCATTAAATAAAATTTTTTTATTTCAATTAAAAGTACTCTAAAATATAAATTTTTTTAAAATTTAATCAAATCATAAAAAAATTTTATATTTTAATTAAATAAGGTAAAATTTTTTTATTTTTAAAAATTTTAGAAAATGCTCAAGGAGATTTTATTTAATATGCTTCTTTAAAACATTCAAAGAATAATCATGGTTCTGCAGGTTCATAAATCATAAAGATTTTCCTCATCCGAATAATTAGATCTAATCTAAAGTAATATTTCTATTTTTCGAGATAATATATTATTCTTCAAATGTCATATCTGATCATTTAGATAAAACTCTTTCGAGGTCTACGGTATGTACCAACAACAAAGAAAATTTCCACAAGATTTTTCTGGCGACTCCGTTGGGGATGGTTCCTCTCTCAATTTTTAGTTATCTTTTAATCTTTCTTTTCATTAATAATATGTTTGTACTTCCCTTTGAGATTTTGATTATCTATTATTTCCCTGTTGGACTTTTTTTCATCAAGTTATGCGATGAGCCCTAGCAAACATTCTTAAATTCTGGGTCCACAACCTAGTTTGAGTAGGTTTTGGAACCTTCTTTGTTGGACCTCCTTGTGGGTGGTTCTGTATATTGGTTTGTTAGGGCCTTTTGACTTGATTGTTCAAGTTTAGCCCTACTCTTTACTAATTCGTCATTAGAATGATTCCTGAAATCTTAAACTTCCTGAAAATGAATTTAAAATCAAATTCAAAACTTTAAACTAAAGCTTTTCTTTAGTTCACCTTGCAGAGAGGGTCCAACCTTAAGATCATTGATTGAGTTCCCTTTCAAACAAGTTTAATCTTAAATTTATTAAATTCAGAGATTGAAGTGTAGACTTCCTATTAACATCTTTCATCGTATGTCCATTCAAGTAAGATGTCATCCTCCAATTACCTCCCAGTTGATTCAAATAATATCAGCAGTTATCTTATTGATGGAGTTCTAAATGAGCTAGAAGCTAACATTAGGGATCAAGTGATACATTTGGTTGGAAATCAAAGAGACTCGCTTAAGAGGTAAGCAAGGAGATTAGATTGGAATGGAACACATTGGGTTTTACATACACCCGAGAGTTGATCAAAGAAAATGCTCATTTATTGTTTTAATTTCAAGTTTCGGACCCAATGTTTAGTTGAAAAGTTTAAATTCTGCTTAATTTTAGTTGAATTGTAAGAGAGTTAATGTTTAAGATTTTATTGAATTAAATTTCAATCAAGTTCAATCTTAAATTCAAAATAATGAGAATTCAAGTTTTCCTCAAAGATCAAAGGCTAAAGGGTCGTTAGACTCCTATCAAGTCTTGAAAGTGAATTTTGTCGAAACGAATATCATTCCATTGGGGACCCGAAAGCAAATCTTCAGGATCTCCTTCACGAGCACACTCAATGTTAATCGTATGTAAAAAATGAGTAGTGCATTTGTTTTTACTTAGATAAGATTGAAGACGAGCATTATTATTTTTCAAAATTTGTCTTTTAATTTTTTGTTCTTTATATTTTCATAATTCGAAGTAAAGAAGATTTGCAACATTTCTTAAAATAAGAGCGATCAACTTAAGTGATGTTATTGAAATATTATTTAAATTTTTTCAAAATAAGAAACTTGAAGATTTAAGTCGCGACCCGCTGATATTTGAAATTGAATATTTTTAAGATCCAAAAGGTTGAATCATATAGTTACAAGATCCGTTAAAAAAAAAATATTGGTGCATTTTTTTTTTCTGTTGTTGGTAGCCACTATAGATCTCGAAAGATTTCTATTTAAATGATCATATACGACATTCGAAGAATAATATACTTTTTCGAAAAATAGAAATATTACCTTAGGATGTATTTAATTATTCGGATGAATAAAATCTTTGTGATTTATGAATCAGCGAAACTAAAATTTATCTTTGAAAGTGTTAAAGAGGCATATTAAATAAAGTTTCTTCGAGTTTTTTCTAAATTTTTTTAAAAAATTAAAAATTTTGAGCTCATTTAATTAAAATATATCATGATTTGATTAAATTTTTAAAAATTTTATATTTTAGAGTACTTATAATTGAAATATAAAAGATTTTATTTATTGAGATCATTTATATATTTTAAAATTTTTTTATTTTGAGCATATTTGATTTATTATATAAATCAATTATTTTCTCTTTTAAAATTGTTTTAAAATGATTTTCAGACTTCCTCTTTTCTTAATTTCTAAGAGTCTTATTTCTTTTCCTATATCTCTCATCCACAAATCAAAATCATTCACTATTATCCCATCTATTCCCCCTTAATCACAACATGTTCAATAAAATGAAATACCAAACAAGTAATCTCACATGTAGATATTCCACTATTATTCATATGCTTTATAGATACAGAGACATTACATTAATAACTAAAGACTTATGCTAACCTAACACATATGACTTTTATATAAAATATTCATAGGATTTACAATAAATGATTTACATACGCATATAATTATACATATAAGATTATATATAATATATAATCATACATAAATGTATATTTAAAGCATATATAATATATAATTATATGTATGTATATATATTAATTACATACATTAACTTAAACTAGTATATATATATATTTAAAACTACACACATAAGCATATATATTACATTTATATACACATCAAATAATTAATATACATACACTTTTACACACTCATTTAACCACATATCTAATCATGCATTTCATTCATATATTAATAAATGTATACCTATATGTTAACATTAATATTAAACTTACATATGTATAAATATTAATCACACAAGTATTACATAAATATGCAAGTCTTTCCCCACTTTTTATTATTATTATTTTAAAATTTCAAATAGATTAATTAAATAGTTTAAGTGAGTGTTAAAGAGGTTAATAGAATTAGTTAGACTAACTAAGAAGTTAATTAGGTTAATTAATAGGTTAATGGAATTTTAAAGAGATTGATTTGATGTTTTGTAGGCTAATTAAACTTTTCATAGTTTAATTAGATAATTTATAATTTAATTAAATGTTTAGTGATTTAAAAAGATAAATTTGAAGTTCATTAGATTTACTAATTTATTTTTTTCAAATTTTTTTTATTTTTGGGGTAAGGGTTTTTAAGAGACAAGCAGGTTTAATTAGATGATTAATTAATAGATTAGAAAAATTTTAGGCGAGCTAAGGTTTTGGCCAAGAGCTTAGATGGGTAATTAGGAATAAATTATATGTTAACTAAGAGTTTTTAGAATGATTAGACGTCGATTTGAGATTTCTTTTTAAGAGTGATTAGCAATATTTATAAGGTAATTTAGGCTGAATGGGTTTTGACTATTGGTTATTTAGTGCATTGATTAATTATCTAGTGTCTTAATTAATTAGTTAATAGATTAATTAGGTTTATTAAATAATCATCAATTAAATTAGAAAGTTATTAATAAGATTATAATTTAAGTTAACTTAATTATAAGCTGTTAGCAAAGTAATTGGGCATGGGACTTTTGACCAAAGAGGAAAATACAAATAAGGCTCCATTTTTTTTCTTAATTTTATAGAGGAGTCATACAAATTATGTAATATAACATCACATAAATATATTAAAATATAATTAGAAGAAAATCCTATAGATATTTCATATAAGATTTAACATTATACATAGAATCAGTAAACATAAAACCATTTAACAACTATACCATGGAACATATATGAAACTCACAGTTTTGAACAAATATACTTAGAATCACAATAATTTTTATATAAAACACTTACTGCATATGCTACTGCACAAATACAACAAAAATTTTATAGTTTATGCCTGATAAATACAATATTTAGCATGTGAAATGTGACTATAACAAAAGACCTTATGACTTCATGTTAAATTAATTTTGGTTTGGGAAAATTCAACATGTAAGCATGCTAATTATATGTGATAACACTTAATGCATTACCAAAAAAATATATCAAAAGCCCTAACTTTTAAATATGCACATGTAATATTTCATAGAGAAATTTGAATATTAATGTGGTAATGCTGTAAGGGGTTTGACAATTTTATGACAACTTTCAAAAAAAACAAACAACATTGACCAAACATTAAAACTTAAACAAAATTTATGGTAGAAACAAGACTAAACATGAAATTAACAGATTGATTTAAAAAGATACATGGTAAATTATGAAATTAAGCATGTGATTTGATAAGAATTGAAAAGAAATTTAAAATACCATGGTCAATTTAAAAAATTAAACATGCAGTTTAATAAAAAGATATAAAAGATTTAGAGATTTCACGGTTAAAAGTTCAAATTGAACACATAATTTGAATTTCATACCTTTGTTTTAATTTGAATTCTTTTTCTTTGGTTGCACTTTGAACTCACGATTTGTCTTGGGCAAGAGGAGAAGAGATTTCAGTTTTTTTTTGCTTGAAAGAGGAAGAAAATTGTATTGAGGAGGAAGGCGGAATTGAATTCAATTGAGAGGAGCCCTTTTCCTTTCTGTTGTGGCGTGAATGGTAGGGAAGAGGGTGAGTTACGACTTGTTTAGTGGAGGAATTAGTGATTGGTTTGAGTTAGTGTAGTGTTGGATGATTGAGATGGAGGGAGCTAACTATTTGAATAAATGACTAAGATTTGGTCAAATAGAAGAACCCGCGATTTTATTTGCTTGGACCAATTAGAATTAAGTACAAGGAGTGGTAACATGTCAAATACAAATAAAAAATAAAAATAAATAAATTAGATAATGACATTTTTACGATTAAAAACCAAAAAGAGGGATTTTTCTATAAAATTGCTAATACTGATCAGAAAACTATGAAGTTATATATCATTTTGAAGAGAATGAAATAAGGATTCCAATGGTCTAAAAGGTTTCAAAAACGGAGTTATATATTCAAAGTTATGATCATTTTAAATTTAAAATTAGTTAAAAAGGTGGTTATGGTAGTTGGAAAGTTAACTTTGACAAAAAATTTGGCGTTGGTCGAATTGATAGAGAAAAAAATTGTGTTTAATGGTTGAATTGGTTTTGGCTAATTCATGCTCTATAGTGAGATATGACTGGTCAAAGTGGACCTCACATTAGAAGAGAAAAATATCAATTTTGACCAAAAAAATTTATTGGACTTTCTTGGTTCAAATGATGTATTTTAAAGTTTGAAACAACTTTTGGAATCAATTTGAAGTCTTTTTGAAGAAGCTTTGGTCAAATTATCGTTTATATCTCCTAATTATCATTTTCTCTCTCCTAATTATCATTTATTCAAAAGATGTCCAAATGGGGTCAAAAGTGAGCACCAAATGACTCATTTGAAAGATTTAGATGATATGGACATAATGGTAAAGTTCATTTTAAAAAATAATGACTTGTTGAAAATTTTTTACAAAAGACCATTTTCATGCATAGGAACCTTAAATGCTCAGCTTTACGTAAAAATTATTTCAACTAATTGTTAGATTGGTTTGCATCGTCTTTGTTAGTGGTAATAAATTTCATGCAACTTTTAAAATGAGGTTTTGGGCTTTAAAATAACCTCGAAAGAGAAATCAATATTTCAAGAGTTAGCCAAGATCATCATAACTTTAAAATAAATCAAGTGAAGTCTAACAAAGCTTTAGTCAAGGGAAAGAGGGTTGTCTAAAAATGAGGTTAATGGCAAAATCTCTTTAGATCATCCTAACATGGACGTTATCCACAACTTTTTGTTTTATTTGCATTTGGTTGGTGACCATTTTATTGGGCTTATTGTCCCCCATCATATCATCCTTAAAAGCTAACTACTGCATACATTTTTCATATCATACTTATTATATCAATGGTTTTCCAATGTGTATGTTATGATTTTCTTCCCATTTTGACTCTATAGAGATACCACCAATTACTTCAATCTTCGTATCATTTTCTTGGCACTAGCCACATTGATTCAATCAACCTCTCTAAATTCACTTGTTTAATATTTGGCATACATATTTACAAGTTGATAGTGCTATTGATCATCTTAAGCTTTTGTTGGCTTGTGTTTTTTAGTTGAACTAGACATTACTTGGAAAAAAAATATGGATTGACTGCTGAATTTTTCGATATTGGATTAAGTAGAATTTGAAAGTATCCCATTCTTCGTTTTGTAAAAATTTTGGGCGTAGTTTCACTGAATGCTTCAAGTTCATCCAGAATAAAAAAAGATCAAATTTTCAAGCACAAGCGTTGCTACAAAATTTTTAGAGCCAAGCTATGACCATTCTGGAAGCATCTTAGTCAAATTATGGCTGCAATCAGAACTTGGAACTATCTTTTCCTATGAGTTTAAAGGCTCTTTTGCATGCTCCTACTTGTCATGCAGCAATGGCTGCTTCTTCACCTCTACATATTTTCATTGATCTTAGCCCACTTTTCCATCCCTCGAGATTTTTTATCCAAATAATGAACATAATGTTCTAGTCATATGACTCAAATGAAATTATTCATAGCATTGAGTCTCTAATAGATAGAGGTTTTAGATTCTATTTACCAGGCATGACGGGATTAATATTAAAAATTTATTGTTACTTTCATGTTTTTACTAAACTTCAAGCATGGAGATCCAAATGAAGCTATTTTGAAGTTTTTTTAATTAGGCAATATTCAATTCAGTCGAATCAATCTTTGAATCATCTCGTACAATGCAATCATACAAATATGATCTTCAATCATGTTTTGAGGGTTGAGCTGATTGGATTGTACAATTCTTGAACGCACATGATCTTCCAGTCATAGAAAGAGAACAAAGAACTTATAATTTAATGCTCCAACACATTTGATAACACACACAGTGGTGATCCATGTTCAAAACACATCTTCCACAAACAGAACAGTGATGGAAACGAGGAGACTTAAATTGGTTACATTTCCGACAAAATCTAATCCTTGAATCTCCAGGGTTCGAAATTATTGCAGATTGGTGCTGAGTCAAAATCGAGTTTTTGAAGTCTGTGGCAGCCAATGGGGCGCTTTCTCCCACCTCCTCGTCCACAGCAGTTCTCCAATTAGGTGGAACACTACCAGGATCCGTAAGGACACAGAAAAGTAACTCCATAATAACATTGCCGACAGGCCATGGAAGAGCACAAGAACGGCGAGGGCAGTGAGAAAACCGAAGCCTCCCGTTGAAAAAGAGCTGGACCGTAGTTGTTGACCACGACGGCGTAGTACGTGAGACCTCAATGCCAAGGACCATCAGGATCATCACTGAACCAAGGCCACGAAGAGCCGTGCAGAACCTAAAAATGTTCCTCGCCATCACCGCTCCGGATATATGTACCACGACAGTGCCTGGGAGGAAGATGAACCCTAGTCCAAAGAGGGGAAAGAGGAAGACACCCTCCCTTCCTCCAAAGAGGTGTGGAGGAGGTGGAAGCAGTCCTGTTCCGTGTTTCTTGTTTGAGATTTGGTTTTTGGGAAGAAATGCCTCCCAAGCTATTTTGAAGTTTATATATATTTAGGAATTTAGTTTCCTTGCTTTCACTTTATCTGGATTTTGCTGTATTTCATCTTTTTCTCTAGCAATTCTTCTTATTTGTACTTATTGCGCTCATATCATCTCGTCATTATCATGTTTTGGCTCCAAAAAAATCTTACATAAATCCTATAGAATTTATTTGTCAGTTGCAGTGCTCTTTAAAAATGTTCCATTCCTAATTTGACTTCCCAGTCTCATTATTATTCTTTATGGATGTCTTCGCTCAGCATCATTCCTTACGTTGGTCACCCAATTTGCCCTGCAGAAAATTCTTCTTTTACAAAATTTCAGTGCTACTATTAGAGATATTGCCATATAATCCAGATCTAGCAAATTTAACAGAACTAATACCGGATTATAACCATTGTAAATCGTGTATTTTATGGAGGATTGGTTTTTAAAAGAGCTTTCTGACAAGTTTTTTGTTTTATTATTATTTTTATTTTCATGAGCAAACTTCAAGATTTGGGATGTTCATGAAGAAATTAATTCTATGTGGGATAAATTAACAAGCAATATTGACAAAAGATGTACTTGGAGAGTCATAAGGTAAATCTTTAATCAATTGTTTGTGGAATATTAATATGTAAGAAAAGATAAAATATAAGAAGTTTTGTTTTAAAAATTGGTTTAAATGTAAAATCTTGGAGAACTAGGAAAAATATAAAGTAGCCCATAGGGAGTCTAAGGGAATAATTTGTGAAACTAAGAATATTATTTTTAGTGATTTTTATAATGTATTAGATACTGAAAAGGGTAAAACATATGTATAAAATAGCCAAACAAAAAGAAAAAAAAAAGTAAAGATTTTATTCAAGTAAAATGTATTAAAGATGAAACTAAACAAGTGTTTTTCTTAGAGGAAAATATTCCATATATGTGGGTAAGATATTTTGATAAATTTTTCAATGATGTTTCTAAAAATATGATCGATCTTAGTGATCTTAATATCATTAATAATAATATCTTTTTTATTTTCACCGTCGCATTAGTAAAAATGAAGTTAATGAGGCTTTAAAGAAAACCAAAAGTGGAAAATCAACAGGACCTAATGATATCCCAATTGAAGTGTGAAAATATTTAGGAGATTTTGGAGCTTCTTAGCTTACCACTCTTTAATATTTTTTTAAAAACTAAAAAGATGCCTGGTTGGAGGAGTATTTGGTCCCTATTTTTAAGAATAAAGGGGATGCATAAGAGTGTGCAAATTATAGATGATTTAAGCTAATTTGTCGTACAATAAAATTATGGGAGAGTAATTGAACATAGGTTAAGACATGATGCAAAGATTTCTCATAATTCGTTTGAATTTATGTCTGGCAAGTCTACTATGGAAGCTATGCATTTATTGAGAGGGTTGATTGAGAAATATAGAGAGTAAGGAGGATCTACATATGATTTTTATTGATTTAGAAAAAAACTTACGGTAAGGCTCTAAGAGAAGTTCTTTGGAGAGTTCTAGAA
Source organism: Phalaenopsis equestris (assembly GCF_001263595.1). NCBI lineage: Eukaryota > Viridiplantae > Streptophyta > Magnoliopsida > Asparagales > Orchidaceae > Phalaenopsis > Phalaenopsis equestris. Next base: position 206,982 of record NW_018165105.1, read on the forward strand.
AAGAATGGTGTTGATATGGCTTATATTCAAGTCATTAAAGATTTGTATACTAGAGCTCTTACTTGTGTTCGAGCAGAAGGAGATGACCAAATATTTTCCTATTTCAGTTGGATTACATTAGGGATCGACTTTAAGCCTATATATTTTTGCTTTAGTTATGGATGTTCTTACTGGACATTTATAGGATTGTGCCTTGGTTTATGTTTTTCGCTGATGATTTCCTGCTTGTGGATAAGACTAAAGAAAGAATTCAGGAAAAACTTAAATTATGAAGGTCTACATTAGAGTCTAAAGGCTTTCGTTTGAGTAGATCAAAAATTGAATATATGAGATATAATTTTAGTACTAGTAGATCTAGTGGTAGAGTTGTAACTATGGGTGATCAAATCATTAAAAGGTGTGAACGTTTTGGATATCTCGGGCCTATTGTTCAAAGTGATGGTGATATAGAGATGGTGATATAGATGGGATAGATGGGAATGTTATTAGTAGAATCCAAGTTGGTTGGTTGAAATGGAAGAATGTATCGGACCTAATGTGTGATAGAAAAGTACCGCTTGGACTTGAAAGGAAAATTTTATAAGATGGTGTTCAAACTTGCAATGCTTTATGACGCAAAATGTTGGCCTTTAAAAGAGAATCTTAAAACTAAGTTAATTATTGCTGAGATGAGAATGGTTAGTTGGATGAGTGGCTTGACATTTAGAGACAAAATACAAAACAAATGTACCCGTGAAAGGGTTGGTGTGGCTCCATTGGCAGACAAGATTAGAGAGAGCCGTATTAATGGTCTGGTCACATTAAATATCGACCACTGATGATCCAGTTAGAAGAGTAAATGTTTTAGATTCAACTTATGTTAAGAAAGGTGGATTGTAGACCTAAAAATACTGGGACATATTGTATAACGAAAGATCTTAATTTATTAGAATTAAATGAATGTATAGCATTCAATAGGACAATGGAGAAAAATGGTTCATGTACCGACCCCACTTAGTGGGATAAAGGCTTCTTATTGTTGTATTAGTTTTCAAGGGCAATTAATGTTGGTACACATGCATGTTTGTAGCAAGTTAAAGATGAATATGCAAGCCATGATAGATGATAGTTTGAGGGCATTATTATTAACCCTCCAGGGAATTACACTAGCAAGGAAAATAAATTTTCAAACATTTGTAGCATTATAGGTTAGATAAAATAATAGTTGGAAAGGATTTTTTTCAATAATATGTTACATGTAATGTGATATATGTGTTAAATTACTAGAATAGTTTGATTTTTATTAAATTATGTAAGCATAGTAGCACTTCTCTTTATTCGTTCAGGTAATTTTTCGTTCAAGTTTAATACTTCAATTAATTTCTCTCTATTTGTTATAAGTTTTCATTTTTATTGTAAGTAGGATTCTAAGTTTCTTTGAGCACTGATTTTTATTGTAACAATTTATATTTAAGACAACATATTCTTGGGTCTTAGTGAAAGTAGTAAATTTCAAGTAGCAAATTGTTGGCTTTCTTCTCATTTAACTTTGCTTTTGAATTATGTTAAAGTGACCGTCTGATTGGGATTTGCAAAGTTTTCTGTGGGACAACCATGTCCATATGAAAATTATAATCTAAAAAGTGCGTGTTAAACTTAAATCCCAATTTTGCTTAGATGAATTTCACTATTTGATGTCTGACAGCACCCTTGGACAAGGACTTGTTACAAGTACATATCCTGGAGAGGTTTTCTACTCCATAGCACTTTCTATACTCGGACTCATTCTCTTTGCCCTCCTTATTGGTAATATGCAGGTAACACACTGTTCATCCTTTTGGGGAATTTTTGTAGTGTAATATGTTTGCACATACCAATGCAGGTTAAAATGTTGTCATTTTCTCAGGGAATTTTTGTAGTGTAATATGTTTGCACATACCAATTGATATCTGGTAAGCGGTCAAGGCTAATTATGCTTTGGGAGAAGTTTTCTTAGATGATTTACTTATGCTAAGTAGTTCATGATTTGCTATTTGGAGCATCCTTCTTATTTGTCAGCCATTTTAACTGATTTTTTTTTTATTTTTTTTATTTTTGAGAGGCACACTAAATTTTAGCTTGATAACAAGAAGCTGATTTTTGGCTTAGAAAATTTTTCTCGGAATAAATCTTTTGAATTATTATTTCAGACCTATCTTCAGTCATTGACAATAAGAGTTGAAGAGATGAGGGTAAAAAGACGTGACTCGGAGCAGTGGATGCATCACCGCTTACTCCCACCAGAACTTAGGGAGCGTGTAAGGCGATATGATCAGTACAAGTGGCAGGAGACTCGAGGTGTGGATGAAGAAAACTTGGTCAAGAGCCTTCCTGCAGACCTAAGAAGAGATATAAAGCGTCATCTTTGTTTGGCTTTGGTGAGAAGGGTAAGATATTGTTCAACACTGCTCCTCTTCTCAAAAGGCTGGACTAAAACTGGTGACCATGCTGACTGTTGTACATGCATGATATATTTATATTCCTGATTATTATGATAGCAACGACTGGAAATGCAGAAAATAGCATTTGGATAGCTGTCCTGGGTGGAAAGATTTCTTACAATGATCGTACCATGTCTCATCTTTTTTTTAAAAAAATATTTTTTAATTAAATAATCCAAAACTGCTCTCTTTGATAAAGAGATGAGTTTTTGTGTATGGGCTTCAGTCGGTATTTTTTCTTGACTTCCGACTATTACCTTCTTCCATCTTTCCTACCATCAAACAGCTGCAACTCTTCCCATAGGTTGGCAAAAAGTTTTATTCCTTAGAAACAACCTCCTTCTTCCTCCAATTTATTCTTCAACTCAAAGGAAATTAAATATTTGGTCGTTCTTATTCATTTGGTTATACTAAAGTATCTCAAGGCAACTCCAATTGGCTTCGTAGTACACATTCATCTCTTGTTAAAATTCATAACAGTATTAAAATATTCAGTTATAATTATAGTACATTGGCATGCACTTTTAAGAGCAAATCAAATATCAAGGTACTATGCCAGTATTTTTGAGATCAAAATATATTTTTTACACCATATCCTATAATTACTTTGCAGTTTTATAGAAATATGTTTGACTAATTTTATGCTCCATTAAATTTATCAACCAATTGTATTCTCAGCCTTACAAGTTGCGCGTATGATTTTACTTTAGTTGTTTTGTTGCCCCAATAAGAGAGTTGATCTGTACTCTGCTTTGAATCGGTAACATAACATTTTGAGATCTCCCCTTCGAGTTAGTCCCATTAGTTTTATGCCGAGTAATTTGTAAAAAGTGATTGTCCCTAGGTGTTAGATTGTGTGGAGAAACTAGAAGGGATTTCTGAGGAATCCATCCTTGTTTGCACCCTACCAATCATGATTTTTTTGGCCATGGAGAAGGCTGACTATGATACCTTGATAAAATAGAAGAAAGAAAGGTTTCTCTGAGTTATTTTATTTATACACCCAAGGTTGTTCTATACAACAATAGTGATTGAAAAGGAAGGCTTAAATCTAAGAGAATTATATAGTCAAAATCTGCCAAAAACAGAACATAATAACGGCAAGCGAATAAGAAAGATAACAAAACATAATAATGGCAAGGAAAATAAGAAAGATATTAATTTATTTCCTGCAATACAGGATCTTAATCTCACGTTTTCTACATTGTATATATTTTGGAATTTGAGTGAGAAAATTATTGTTTGGTTTCCACAACTTGTCTCGTTCTAATATTATGGATTCTGAATATTAGAAACTCAGCCTTGAAGAATTAAGCAGGGATGTATTCATTATCCCACGTTTCCTTTTCCTTTCAGGTCCCTTTGTTTGGAAACATGGACGAGCGACTGCTGGACGCCATATGTGAACGGCTAATGCCCAGTCTTTACACAGAGAACACTTACATTGTCAGGGAAGGAGACCCTGTGGATGAAATGCTCTTCATCATTCGCGGTCGCCTTGAGAGTGTGACCACCGATGGTGGGAGGAGCGGCTTCTTCAATAGAAGTATTCTTAAAGAGGGAGATTTCTGTGGGGAGGAACTGCTGACCTGGGCTCTAGATCCAAAAGCTGGAGCCAACCTCCCTTCTTCCACAAGGACAGTGAGATCCTTGACTGAAGTAGAAGCTTTTGCATTAATGGCTGATGAGTTGAAGTTTGTTGCGGGTCAGTTCCGCCGCCTCCATAGTCGACAAGTACAGCACACATTTCGCTTCTATTCGCAGCATCTCTCTCTTATAAATCTGCTCTCTCTCTCTCTCTCTCAACTATACCTCCCTCCCTCATCACTATCCCTCTCTCTACTCTCTCCTCATGTATCTTCTCTATAATCACTCTCTATCCCACTCTATTACTCTCCCTCCCTTCCTCCCTCTCACTTTATCCATTCTTTCACCCTCTCTCTTTTTCCCCCCCTATGGTGGACTACCTTTTCTTTCTTTTTTTTTTTTTTTGTGTTTTCTTTTGAAGCGCATCAATTTGCACATCATTTGCAGGAGAGAAAACTATACATCAAAGATTACTTTTTTATTGATTATGACTCTTCAGATATATGTGGGAGGAGCTCTTCACTGCTATATTTCAAATCTTCCAGAAGCTGGTTTTTTTTTTTATTGCAAGGATCTCAGAAAATATAGTAAAATGTGGTTGTGATGTGAGATTTAAAGGGGGTGGATGTCTGCATCCTAACCTCAAATTCACCTCACATATTGTAAATTGAACACTGGATACTCTTCTGATGAAATAATGATAAAGGTTGCTTTTTTATTCTAGGGTTTGCATCAATTGAGTTGAAGCTTGTCAGTCTAAATTTGAAATTGTAGATGTTGATTTTGACTCTGATGCATTTAAGTTGGTTTAAAATATTTTAGTTTCAGAGTTGATTTGAGTAATATTTATGGATTGCAAAAAATATTTTTGGCAAGTTATTTATATAAAGAAGTTAAAAATATTTATGAAGTGTATTATAAATTATATAAAATATTAACTGACAGATGTTTTTATATATATACGAGTAAGATGTTGGATTGAAGGTCAACCAAATATCTCTATTTTTTTTCTTATATCAATTTGTGCACAAGCTTATGACTAAATTTGGAGTCTATTGAAGAATGAAGACATTTGAATCTAATCATATTAAGTGATGACCAATCACTTGAGTGAACAAAAAAGAGAAAAAGTAATGCTTTGTAATCCAAGCATTAAAGCATTATTTATCTTAGTTTTTTTTTTTTTTAATTTAAGAAAAAAAATTGTTAATTGATTGTTATTTCTCAATTTGAAGGTAAAATGCTTGCGAGTCATGAATAGTCAACATTATTGATTGATGAAATAATTACGATAACAGACCCTTATTCCTCTAAGGGATTGTTTGGTTTGCTGAAAATGAAATCTAAATTGTTTGTAGAAGTATTCTAATTGCAGTGTATTCTAAATATTTTAGAACTATTTGATTGTTTGTAAAATAAATACAAGGTAATTGTTTTTTTTTTCTCTTTAGTTAGATGGAGAGCAGAGTAAAATAGTTTATTCATGATACTTATGAACTGTTTGGTTGCGTAAGTAGAATTCAAAGTTTTTATTTTTAATAAACTAGCTATATATCATATGTTTTTTATAAGCTTTATATATTTAATGTTTAAATATTCTTTTTTATTTATATAATATTTTAAAATTAAATTTATTTCTAAAAAACATAATAATCTTTTTTTAAAAAATTATTTATATAATATTCTATATAATTTGCATCAAAATAATATTAGCTAAATCATTTTCATTATAATAAAAAAAATTGAAATAAATCTATAAATTCATTTAACTAGTTTGGATGTGCAATTGCATTTTTTGGTATACAGATCTGCAACTCATGAACAAAAAGTATGATAATGAAATAGAATGTATTAGCCATGGTATGATAAAGCCAGAGAGGAGGTTCCACAGTTCATAATAAATTGGGTGTTTTCTGCACCCAACACCCAAAATATAGGGATTTACATATCTCACCCCTATTAACTTCGATATTTACGGGTAATAAAGACTGTCTGTATAAGCCTTTGAGATATGATCAGGCAATAAAGAAGCAACCAAAGCATGTAAGAAAACTGTAAATTTTACAGTTTATCTTTTTCCTTCACAGTTTTAGAACAAAGGCTAATAAATGACTACTATTTTCACAGTCATATTTCTGCAACTTTGAAATTTACAATAACATGTGCTTTGCACTTGTAGGACGAGATTAATTCAAGTATACAAGCCAAAACCTTCAGACAAAACCAGAAGTATTTTATTTGTTCAGACAACAATGAAGTTTTTCAATCCAAATGTTTTATTGAAGATCAAAACTTGGAACAGATTCTTGTGAACCTTCAGCCGATCGAATGGAATCGATTGTTTCATTTGATGACAATTTCTATTTCAATCCAAATGTTTTATTGAAGATCAAAACTTGAACAGATTCTTGTGAACCTTCAGCCGATCGAGTGGAATCGATTGTTTCATTTGATGACAATTTCTATATAGAGTTTGAACAGTAGCAGAATCCAATTGTCACGTAATCTCGGTTCTTCCAGGAGAGAAAGCTCTGATCTCGTTCTCGGTGCTCTAACACGAAAAATAAGTTGTCAAAAAATAAGGGTCTGTTTGAGGCAACTGCAGCTCTTTGAAGAAACTGCTGCAAAAGGAACTGACATTCAAAAAGTTACGGTGGCTATTATAAATTTTTTTTTTTTGAAAACTCAGACCACAACTTTCTAGCAGCCACTACACTTAAGTTGGTAAGATTACAAAACACAACTTTCAGCTGCAGCTTTTTGAAAAAAACAATCAAAATGCAGTTTTATCAAACAAAAAAAATTACGGTACGGTGTGGTACCTCACCGCCGGCCGCCCCCCAAACACTCCCTAAAACTCTTTGTTTGTTAATTTATATGGTATAAAATCATTGATGTCCCAGTAAACAGTGTTGCAGCAACATCACCAGCCTGATAGTTTGGAGAGGAGAAACCATTCCAAAACCTGAGCATTTCATCTTCTGCTCCGGTGACAATTGTCTGCAAAAATTAAAAATGTAATAAATAGACAAAACCCATCAAGAGAGATGGCCAAATATAGAAGACTAAAAAAGAAGGGTATTTACATACATACCACCCAATTCTCATGTATTTACACATACAACAACAACTAAAATTTACTTTTCACATTTATACCACCCAAATCTTTCATATCAGATGAAAAATACCAATATTTCAGCACTAAGAAAGTAAAAAACAGCATTTCATGCAAGTTAAAATTGAATTGTATTTGCTAGATATAAAAATACATAAGAATTGAGCGGTATGTATACAAATCTTCCAAAAAAAAATGCATACTCATATGCAATTCATAGATAGACTCAGACTTCACTTACCTTTGACATCGACGGATATCGCCATACAATTATTTGATTTTGGGAATAGACATAAGTACTAACAAATTCATTAGCATTTTTCAACCATACATGATTAAAGACCTGCATAATAAGGATTGCATAAATTAAAAACATAGGATCCATTTTTGGAAAATAATGGTGTAAAAATTAACTCTAAATTTTGCTTTAATCCATTCATAAAACCTGCACATCATTATAGTCATAAAAGTGGATGCCCAACAAATTAAGAGACAAATCCATGATGCAATAGTAAGAATATGAAAAAATTTCACAGTACAGTAGCTCATAAGATGAAATCTTGTCTCAATACTTGACTTTATGTGTCCCGTGCGGCTAAGGTGAGAAATAGTCAATAAAGATGTTCAAAATACATCAAATGCTATCAAAACTTAAAGTTTTACAAATATGATAATTCAATCATTGAGATCAAAATGAGTCTCAAAATTTCAAAATATAAAATTGTTAGAGTAACTAATCTACTAATATATCTGGCTCGTGAGACCCATTTATCTAATTCCTTCATTTTACATTGAGCTTTGGATTGTGAACGAGCCATTGTAAGATTCTTGAATATTTGAAAGCTCTGTCATAAGTTCTGTAAAAGATTTTCTTTCCTTAGTATATGTTGTCCTGCTCTTGATTATGGTAGCAGCCTTACCAGCACAATCTGCCATCATGACAATGCACTCCCAAGACTTTGATTAACCGCAAACACTTTCTTCTTCTTTTATAGAACACCCCCCTTTTTAGCAACTTTTTCAATAAACATCTGAAATATTAGTAGTTTGTGTTGCATTTGCATATGTCTCAATAAACCTAAGAAGTCATCATCTTCCAATTTATTCTGTTGTGTCCCAATTGGAATATTAGAGTTCTGAGATTTAGCCGAGTTTCCAATAGTCTGACTTTCACGACAAACATTTTCCAACTCCATATAATTTACAATTGATTTATTCAAATAAGCAGCATCATTTGAAAAAGCCTAGTTATAAAAAAAAAGGTAAATTAGTCATTTTTTAAGATGAATACCAACAAAATGGCAATTGCTCTAAGGAAATACTTAAATATGTGACACATACTCCTCATGACCCATCAAAATCATTTTTTTGAGCTGGTTTAAACTCATATCTCCTCTCATTTTCATACTTGGGCTAGTTAGGAGAGCTTAGGGAGAGCACAAGAGGAACTTCATCTTCCTCTTGGACACGTTGGAGGTGCCTCGGAGAAAATCTCTTGGAGCAAACGAATTTGAGGAATCCCCTTATTCTTATTTACCTTCTTACTCCTCTTTTCTTCGTCGCCTCCTTTTTCTTTCTCCACCATTCTTAGAGTGTGTGAGGAGCTTTTTGAGGAGGATTGCGGCTAGCAAAGAGCAAGGTGTCTCTTCTCCTACGCTAAAGGAGAGGTTCATTCTAGCTTGGGAAAGGATCGTCAGAGCTTCGAACCTCGCCGGAGCTTCATTATCTCTTCTACCACTCGAAGAGCTTCTTCATTCCTTGGAGAAGGGTGGAGCGAATCTCGTTGGAGCTTCGCCGAAACCTCGCCAAAATTTTGTCTTATCACCTACTGTTAGGAAAACATCATCCCACTAGAAGAAACACATCTACAACCTTCGCGTTGGTTAGATTTTCTAAAACCCTTGTGTTTTCTTTCTTAGCTAGTCCTAGGAGTAGATTTTGCTTGGTGTTTGTGGATTTGGTTGCCCAAAAGAGGCAGGTCTTACCGGCCACCCAGTATCGTCTGGTTCAATCGAACGCCCATTATCAGACAGTCCAATTAGCTGAAGAATATCGGTCGTCCCGACCACATGTCTTTTGATTGGCTAGTTTTTTGGGGGTGTCGGGGGGT
>NW_018165105.1:218782-255328 GCF_001263595.1 Phalaenopsis equestris
TTTCAAAAGTTCTCAGCAAGATTGTTGGTTAGCGACTTCAATCTTTGCTACCGAAGTTGATTTGTTTGCAACAGTTTGCTTTTTTGGTTAGGAGCATCACTGGTTGCACAAGAACTAATCCGCAACCTTGAAGCTAAAGTAAGAGGAGGTAATGTAAATCTCAAATTTTATATCAAGAAAGCTTATGACACAATTAGTTGGAAATTTATCATGGTACTGCTGAAAGCTAAGGTTTCTCCAATGCGTTTTGTAAGCATATACATATGTTGCTAGCACATAACTTTTATTCTATGATTATTAATGATCAAAGACATGGTCATTTTAAGGCGAATGGGAGTTTGAAATAAGGGGACCCTTTGTCTCATATTCTTTTTGTGATCACTTTGGCCAACCTTTCTCGTCTTCTTAATAACCACATTGTTAGTCATCCATTTCTGCTTACAAGGCTAAGGGTGGTGAACTTATCTCTCATTTGGCATATGAAGATGATCTTATTGTCTTTTGTAATTCTAGTAGAATGAATGTCATGCATATTTCTTTAATTTTGTAACATTTCAAGAAGGTTTCAAGTATGAGTTTTAATAAGACGAAATGTGATATTATTATCAGTATAGGAGTGTCTTTAAATTATAGACAATGACTTGAAGAATTCTTGGGGTTTAAGATATAGATTTTTCCTATAAAATATCTTGGCATTCAACTTTTTAAAGTATAAATCACGCAATGATTTTCAAGGACATGATTCACAAAATCTCTAAAAGACTGCAAAGTTGAGAAAATTCTATGCTTTTATTTGGAGGTAGATTAACACTTCTTCAAAATGTGCTTTCTTTGATTCTGTTATATAAACTTTAAGTTGCAAAGATGATGAGTAGTATGCAAAGTAAGATTGAAAGAATCTTCAACAAGTTTTTGTGGTCCGGGCATGGGAGAGGTGTGCACTGGACTTCTTTGAAGAAACTTCGCAAGCCTAAGGATGCTCATGGTATGAGTTTCAAAAGTTTTGACCAATTTATGGAGAAAAATTTATGCAAGTTATGATTGAAACTTAGGGAGCAAAATTATTCTCAATTTATGAAGAGAAAAAACTTCAACAACAAACACCCTATTACTTGTCAACTAAAGATTGGTGATTCGAGCATTTGGAAGGAAAATTTGAAGGTTCAAGAGAAAGCGTAACAATTCATCATTTGGGACCTTGGCAAATGTGATATTAGCTTTTGGTTGTATGATTGGATGCTTTTGGGTCCTCTATATAATGTTTTTGATGAAAACCTAAACTATGAAACGAAGGTAGATGTTCGGGATGAAGAAGGTTGGAACCGTTAAAAGTTACTAAATCTGGTTGGTAATTATTTGTTGAGACTTATTTCTAATATTCTGCTTGATCGAGGCAAAGTTCAGAATGCTTCATCATCAAATATTATTGCGAGCTAGTTACATCCTACTAGCATTACCAAGGGCAGTGATGATATTTGGAACAATTTGGAGTTAGCACATTCATTCAAACGTGTTCTAATTTAGATATATTTTTTGTGAATGAGCTAAATCTTGATTGCTCATGAAAAATGAAATTGCATGTAAAATTAAATGTACTAGTGTTTTAACTTTAAGGGCATATAATGATTTAATTATATTATTAGTTGGAGTCAATTATGTATCATATTTGAATAAAAAAATAATATGTTTAATTACTCAAAAAAATTTTCTTTGTTGATGTGTGTATAACTTAAAAAGGAAAATAATATTAATGAAATATATACAATGGAGTGTGATGTTTTGTGTTGATGTATTGGATTCAACAATTCTAATGATATCACATGATACTAAGAATGATATTAAACATAAAATATAATGCCGAAAAAATAGGAGCTAAATTTTTTATTAATGATTTTAAAATGACCTAAATAATCTCGTATGTACGCTATACATGAACATATGAGCATTATAGAAGCAAAAACTCAAAATAATAATAAAAAAAAAACATACTAATAGCCACCACAGTTTCTTGAACAATTGTTTCTGCAAGCTAAAATCCCAAACTTACCCTTAAAAAGAAGATTATTCTGTAAGCTAAAATCCATTGCAGAATTTTATAATGAAGATTTCTCACATGAACTCTCTCAAGGAGCCAAAAAATTTTGACATTCCAGACGAGAGTACAGGAAGCCTGCGAATTTCCATGTTTATGAGAATAAGAACATCTACAAGAAATTTATATGACAATGCACACAAACCTACAGAATATTCAAATAAATAAATAAATAAATAAAACATATTAATGTTTTGGACTCGTATAGCTTAATCGATAAATTATTGGGCCACTCCCAGGTTTTTTTCGGAGCAGGAAAACTAATTGACAAAACCTCATGATGAAACTGGCTGTTAAAGCATAAAATTCAAGCAGATCATAAGCTGTAATAGGCGTATGTAGGTGCTGGCAGGAAAGGGAAAGGAGCAGCGGATGCATATGCTACTGGCGGACGAGCCGTTTGAAGATAAGCCGGTCGGATATTCCTATTCTCATTCTCGAACTCTTCGTTTTCATTGATCGAAAGCTCCTCGGCAGGACTTGATCCAACAAGCACTGATTCCACTTCAGTCTTGGGCACTCTGTGTACAAGCAGACCAGACATAAATAAAGGGAGATAAAGAAGGCTGGCATAGAACATCCTCCTTGCAGTATTAGTTGTCCTCTCACGAAGAAATAGCAAAGCTGCTGTGCCTATTAACAATGTCATGAAAGATGACTCTACAGCGAACCATTTCGAAGTGATACCCCCTGCAAAAAACAATTCCCAGCATGAAGAAATTGCGCTATATGATGCACATGCATATTCAGGATGCTATATTTAGAAGGTCAATTTCAAATAATATTAATAATAGTAATAGGGGCAAAATTGCAATAATTTCAAAAAATAATTCCACGCTATTGATGAAAAATGACAATGTGTAAGTAACATTTTTTACTTTACTTTAGAATAAGAAAATATAAGATTACATTCTGGCTTCAATTTAAATAATACTCCCTCCAGACACCCTTTCTCACGCTTATCTTCATGCGAAAACAACACCGTCCAACCAAAAAATGACTCGATTGCTAGTGAAGGGAGGATGTTGGTGGATCAAATCGGCAAAAAAGCTTAAATAAGACTCGCAAGTACCTCAGCATAAAACCCACTCAAAATGACGCATCCCATTAGGAGCACACAATTAGCAGATGCGCAGGTTGTTACAAATACCATGTGCTCCAAAGATAACACACATGGAATTGCGCGCACAGAATTTAGGAAAGTTACTAGCTAATGAGATTTTTTGTTCGTTTTCTTGCCAAAGCTTACCAGCTCTCCTATTGATATGCGGATGCCACTTGAAAGAGATGGAAAATAAGATGCATGCAATAATACCATTATCAAGTAGCTTTTTTAATCGATCAAATATTCTCTAGTTAAATAGGACATATTCGGTCAATCGTATCTAAACTAGTACGGATGATTAGGGTGCCCTTAAACTAGTGAACAGTTTTTCAATTTCATCCCCCATGCATATTGGGATAGGTGGTTACAATTTAAGTATCTCTATGACTAAAGTTTTAGAAGCACCAAAATATACTTTGCTGAGTTTGATGAGATACAAAGGTGAATGCATAGTTGAATCTAGTCAACCTAAAGAAGCCATCTTGCCAGAATAACTGCAAGGAATTCACTAAAATAGAGAGTTCTGATGGGATCCTGAAACCAACCATGATGCTGTATTTTGCAGGGTCCCACATGAGGATCAAAATACTCGAGTAATTCCAAGCACATTGGCTAGCTGTTACAGAATACCATGCAAGCTCAATGACCCAAGCTATGTCTGGCGACAAAAGGAACTGATGAGGCATATGAAAGAATAAGAATAATGAAGGTCAAAATTAGGAAGACAATCCAGTTATAATTTAGAGCAGTTGATTTTGGATATATCTTGAATCACAAGCAAATGCCAACCTTGATAAATATTGCTCTAATCCATCAAAGAAAAAAAAAAACAGAAAAGAAAAGAACTACGTCATTCCTAGTTTAGCTAGGCAGAAAATACAGCACCGTGCACCATCTTACCCCAACGGACACAAAAAACATTCAAAATTTTGCACCTAAGCATTCCTTTTGATCTTCAATTGCAAAAATTGAAAAGTTTTTTTTTCCTCTTTTGAATTATTAATGTGAATCATGATTCAGTTATAACATAAGAAACATGGTGTTATTGGCTACAAGTATTTCAAATAAAAGTATACAATGTGACAACAGAAATAACCTATAAGAAGCTAGAACTCACAATCATAAGCTAGAAATCCCAACGGAAGCAGATAGAGGCAGTTCCGTAAAGAAACGCATGCAGTTCTCCAACCAGAAACATCAGAAAAAGAAAACATCTGGAACCTGAGTCAACAATCACACGCACTTGTAAGAGGCAAACCATAAAATTAAAAAAAAAGATACAAAAACCGCAAGCATGCTCATTAGACTCTGCTGAGACGTGAGAAAGCATACCCTCCAGCAACATAGTCACTGCGACACAAATAGGCAAGGGCCATAAAATGAGGTATCTGCCAAAAATATAAAGCAGCTGGAAGGAGCATGGCATTGAGGGAAACCTCACCGGAAGCAGCAGCCCACCTAAAAAAGAGGTTCATCCGGTGAAGCTATGAATTTCTAAGGAATTCTATAACAAAATCACAAAACAGATAGATCAAGATAATGTGAGTCCATCCAAATAAAAAACAACACATAGAGAACTAAAATTAATAAATTGCTGTACCAAGGACAATAATTGCAAAGAACCAGTTTAAGTTTTCCTTTCATCCTTTATGCTTAATTTATACAAATCATAAAAAACTGTAGTTGGCAAATATAGAATTTAGTGGCAAAAAAAAAAATTTTTTTTAGGGAAAAAGGGAGAGGACTGTCAGCAAGAGAAGGCAGGCCAGTGGAACCTGCATAGGAGGCGAGATTCAAGTTCTGTCATACAAAAGACAGATGTTTCATGCTCTGCCTTAATCAAATGAATAATTGTTATCCATTACAGCCTGTAAGTTAACTTTAAAAAATCTACCAGATAAGCTTTTGCTGACAATGTTTGTAAGTTGTTCGCCTATAGATACAAATGGAGTGCTCGGAAAAATATTGCCCATCTTTCTGTTTATAGTATCTGTCCATTTTAATATGCTTAGTGTGACCATATCACACTGGATTATATGCAATATAGATGGATGGCTTATTAGCACACAAAAAAGGATCATAAGATCTCTTTTCTTTCAGCTTTTAGAGCTTCAAGAATAATTTTAAGCCACAGCAATTCAGAGATTCCCATTGGCATAAATTTGAAATCAGCTTCAATGATGAATCTTACTTTCACATTTAATTTTTTCTTCTCCAAGTCACTAGATTACCTCCCAGGAATTTACAATACCTTGAGTTTGATCTCCTCTCAATCATACTTCCTATATAACCAGTATCTATACGGGCTTCAAAATGTCAGCTCCTACCCTTTTTTGAATAGAAATCCTTTGCTTGGGGGTTTCCTTAAGATATCTTTAACAGTCAATGCACCGTCCTAAGAGTTGTTCATTAAGATTGTGCATAACTTAACTCACCATACCAACATAGGTAATGTTAAGACTTGCATGAGAAAAGTACATAAACTTTCCCATAAGTTTTTTATAGGAGATTTATTCTACTATTGTGTCTTCAGGAGTAACCCAGAGTTTATAAATAAATTCCATAGGACTTTCAACAATCCCAAGTCACCTATTTCTTTTAACATGTTTTTAATATATTTTTGTTGAGATGTGATGATTCCATGTTGCGATAGTGTGCTACTTCATTGCCAATGAAGTACTTTAGCATACTAAATTCTTTAAATTCAACATCTTGGAGTAGCCATTTCTTTTAAAGTCTATTTAATCACCACGTATCATGATAAAGTACAAAAGCATTATTTTACAAATAATATATAATCTCTTTAACTTTGCTTACAACCCATGCTGAGCATATCTTGCAAACCTTCTTAACCATGCTCTTGGAGATTATATCAACTCAAACAATGCCATCTCTAGGTTCACACAAGTTTAATTTTGAATTTCAACTAAAACATGGGGGGCCCACCATATACACTTTCTACTCAAGATCACTAAACAAGGACACAATTCATATCAAGCAATATCCTCTAGTCCTTGTTTAATGTCAATGATAAACGAGGTATTCATTTTAATAAATAGAGCAAATTTTTAAAGATAATAAATCTTATAATTTTAAGTATAGCATTTCGGTCGTTTAGTTTTATATCTTTCTAGCAAGCAATCAAATTTATATTTTATATTAAAACCCATTTACATTTTATGGTTTACTTACCTTCTGGTAGTGTTATCAATATCCATATTTTATTCTTTTGAATGACTTGCATTTCATTCCTATAGTATTATCCTAATTCATAATTCTATGTAATGTTTCAATTAATAATTATTAAAAAAAAAGTTGTATGACACGAAGAAACTCTTATACCTTTATTTGCAGGCTTAGTAATTCCTTCAATGAATTCAATGATAGGAAGTGATTTGGTTGATTCTTATACCTTTATTTGTAGGCTTATTAATTCCTTTGATGAATTCAATGATACAAATTTATTTTGTTGATTATAATGGCATAAATAGAGATGCCTTTCTCCTTAAGTAAACCAGTGGTAGTTGAGTAGAAGGTGCTTCTAGTATAAATTTATTTTATGCAGAAGTTATTGGTTCCAGAATAGAGTTGTGGAGGCTAAAGAGATTCAGTGTTCAATCTAACAAAAAGAGTTCTTTTATTGGGGTATGTTGCAGCAAAATAGAAATTCTCTTAACTAAAGGTGACACTTGAAAGCAAATATATCTTTCTTGAGAGGAAATGATAGCAATTGCACCCCTTTTAGCAGGAGAAAATAAAATAACCCATTTAATTGCTCTTAAATAAAAATTTCTTTCGAGGATGTACATACAAAGGAAACACTTCCAAATAACAGGGGAATAAGACTATTTTAGGTGTTAATGTGAATACAAAATTTAATTAGGACTTTTGAATAAAAATATCATAAAAGGTGATAGATTCATGATGTGAGTGACTGCTAATATAGCTTCCCCCAATATTATTTTGGAATATTCTTTCAAGAAAAAAGAGCTATTGTGGTGGCAAGTAGGTGGTGGTATTTTTAAGCCAGCCAAAGTTGTTGGGCTCCATGCACGCAAAAAGACCCATATAATATCACTTTTTCTTGAAAGTATGACAAGATAATGATTTATAAAGTCAAAATAGTTCAATAGCCTCTAGCATTGTTGTATCTAACTTTTAAATTTCAATACCAAATTGACTTCTATCATGTTAAAAAATGTGAGGATGATGAAACAACATTTTTTTATTTTTAGAAGAGAGATTCATGACACATAGATGCAATTATTGATAAAAGATAAACCACAGAGCATGTTCTTGTATTATTAAGCCTTTGCCCGGTAGCTTGCTATCGAATTTCTAGCATTTTTATTTTATATATTGAGCTTTCTTGCAATTTATGCATCATTGGAAATCTTTATTAACCATCTTCATTAGATGTGGCTGCTTGTGCTTCTCAATAGAAGACAGTTTCAAGTAAAAATATTTTATATTGGCAGCCTGTCACCAAGTCCTAACCTCATTATTTTATTAATAATCATAACTCTTATCCCTTCTTATTCTATCTGAATGATAACAACTTCATGCAGACAACAAAATTCCTCTTTTTCAAGAATTTGCACTCTTACAACATCAAACTCCATATTTAATCCAGCAAGAAAACCATAAATTCAGTTTTTGCCAACAAACCTTTCAAGGAAGAATGCATCTTTGCTACATTCCATACTGATGCATTGATAATGATACAAAAAGCAAAATAAAAGAGTATGCCTTAATTAGGAAAACATTGAATTTCATAACTAGGACATCACCAAGTAATAAGATGGGATCACTTTGTTGAGGTCTAACGCCAAAAATGGCCCAATTTTCAGTTTTCCTTCAAGAAGGGTGTACACTTTATGACTATTTAAGATTTTTATTTCTATTCAAACAATCTGGTGAAAGGATACTATGTAATTCTCCAGTTGATATTCAGTAATGGGTCTCACTTTCAAATAAGCCTAGGACCAAGAGAATATGGGTAATATTGTAATCCATAAGAAGAACATTTGTGACAGTAATTGATTGTGCGTGTGTCTGTGTGTGTGTGTGTGTGTGTGTGTGTGTGAGAGAGAGAGAGAGAGAGAGAGAGAGAGAGAGAGATAAGGCTATATTGATGCAGACCACAATGATAAAATTAAGTGAAGGAAAAACAATGAAGCAATGAAGGCTTCCCAGTTCTAGGCAACAGAGCAATGAAAACTGTAGCCTATAAAAATGCAAAGAAAAAAGCCTATGGTTCGAATTCCATGACACGAATTACAAAGAATTAGTTTTAATTTTTCATTTCATCATTTACACGTAATTTATACAAGTTTGAAAGAACTTGTAGTGCTAATATACACAATTTATAAGCAGAAAATAGCTATAAAATTAATTACAATCAGAAAACCTTAGATAAATGAGAACCCTTAGCTAAAAATAGCTATAGAATTAAATACAATCAGAACAACCCTTTGATCCATGAGGCAGTATTAATAAACCCATTGCATCAATGATATGGAAGAGTAAATAAAGAAAGAAAGAGAGAGGAAGCAGCAAAAAGTGAAGTGAAGTGTTGTGTTAGGTAGTCAACAATCTAAGTAATTTTTTTGTCGAAAAAACATGACATAAATCAATTAAATTATTATGTAAATGTAGGGCATCCCCTGGAAACAACGCGGTGTATAACCTAAATACAGTGAAAAGTGTGGAAGGGTAGCTACATCGAGGCCCCGGTGCAGTGTCAAATAACAAGGGTTCCCATATTATGGACAGACTGTTTACCTCATTTTTGGGGAAGTTTAGTCTTCCCTAGAGCCTAGGATCTAACCATATGACTTCTCTGTTGACTCTCCTAGAGGACTAGTGTTGGGACCCACATCAATTAGATTATTCAAGCCACTTTTTGACTCCTTGGGGTTTCATATGTGCGGTTTCAAATCTTCAACATTCAGTTGGGTTGAGTAGAACCAACATATCGAAACTCAGGTTGAGTTCCTTTAAGAATTAGGGTTTCGATCCTTGAAACACATCCTTGAAACACATACACCGCGATTACACATTCACATCACCTACACTTGCATACACTTCAACGTTATCAAAACTAATATCAACTTTCAAAATGATCAATCACAAACTAAAATTTGAAGAAAACCAAATTCAAACCTAAATTGATTTGATTGTCAACAAACTTGCTCAGACGACCTCAGAAGACAAAATAATTTTCTATTTTTAGAATCACTTTCATGAACCTCCTCAAATAATTTTCTATTTTTAGAATCACTTTCATGAACCTTAAGATCTAAAGAATCAATCATTCGAGTTAAATATTCAATTTGATGTTGGAAAATTGTTTTTGGTATCATGTTTTTATATTATATATACACACACACACACACACACAGAAAATACACCCACGATGGTTCCTGCTAGGGTTTGGGGCGATTTCGACATCCAAGGCATTTTCTTAGCCTTTTGCGGTCCTTTCTCCATTTTCTTGTGAGATCCTTCCTTCTACTCTTGATTTCTTGCTATTTCATGGTTGATCGGTCCCTGCTTTGGTATTTTTATGGCTAAATTTCGCGGAAGCTTTAACGGGTTTGGGTTCCTCCTCGATTGGTTGTTCGGGGCTTTTCCCAAATGCTTTTCATGATGCTTTGGTGTTAGATGGTAACTATAATTTCATTAAAAAGACTAGTAAGAAGAATGGGAAATTTGTTTGGTTTGTCTCGGAGGAGGAAACTAATGTTCTTGCTTCTTCTTGTAGGCATGTGTTGGTGGGGAAATTTTCTTTTGGTCACCCTATACTTGAAATTATTAGGAGAGATTTTGAAGCATTGAAACTCACTGGTTTTTGACAAATAGGCCTCCTCGATGGGAGGCACATTTTGATCCAGCTCTCTAATGATGAAGATTATACACGTCTTTTTGCTCAAAGTTTTCTTAGAATTGTGGATGTGCACATGAAAATTTTTAAATGGACGGTTGATTTCGACCCTAAATCGGAACCGCCCACTATTCCAGTGTGGATACGTTTTCCTGGTTTGAAGTTTCATTTCTTCAATCATGAAGTTTTGTTCTCATTAGCATCTACATATGGCAAACCATTAAAAATGGATAGCCACACGTTAAATTTATCTCACCCTTCCCAGGCCCGTATTTTACTAGAACATGATATTACGCTGTCTTTTTGTGATGAAATCTGGATTGGCTCGGCGCATCATGGGTATTGGCAGAAAGTTGAACTCGAAAGGCATTCTCCCTACTGTTCTCACTGTCGCATGTTTGGGCACATCCCCTTGCACTATCATCGATTATATCTTCATTTGAAAAAGGATTTTAATCGTCCGTTGCATGCCCCGGATATTCCTCCAAATGCCATTCCTAATGATAGTGATAAGTTTACTTTAAATTCTCAACCAAATGCTAATGATCCTCCTGTTATTACTGTAGGTAATGAATCAGTTCATAATACACCTCATGCTGATTTTGAGGTGGAGCGAAATACCAATACACTACCTATTAATGCTGTTGATGACGTTGATCATTCCTTTTCTCCTGTTTTGGAGAACGTGGGTGAGACCATTATTGCAGAAAGAGATCCACATTGTTCTACATCTAAGCTTCCTTTAGATAATGGATCCACTCATCCTCTCAATGAAAATGTTTTTCCTGTGGAGGATTTTTCTGCAGCTACAAATGTTATTGAAGAGGAATAGATGGTTCAAAGAGCTAGTAGAAAGAAAGGTAAACATAACAATAAACTTAAACATCTAGATAAGGATAACATTATACTTGATGGAAGATCTCATTCGGATGGGGAACAAGTCAGCACCTCTTCTAGGTTCACTAGGAGAGGTTGCGTGAGAAGCAATGTTTAACATTATGTGCTGGAATATTAGGGGAGTGGCAGACCCTTCCTCCCTTAATAGGCAAAAGCATTTATGTAGGGTCCACAAAGTTTCCATCTTTGCCAAGGTTTCCATCTTTGTTATACTTGAGCCGCTTGTTTCTACTAACAAAGATCGGATTTGCAGGAAATTTAAGCAGTACAATGTTTTTTTTCAATAGAAATAATAAAATTTGGATATTTTGGAAGCATGACATTGATCTTACTATTTTTGAGAATGAAGAGCAATTTTTGTTATTTCACTTTAAGTAGGATATCTACTCTGCCTAGGCTACGTTTGTATATGCTCGCTCACTACTTCAGGATAAGCACTATCTTAGGCAAAGACTTGCTATTATGAGAGCAACTATTCAAGATAAATGGTTTGTTGGGGGGGGGGGGGGGGGTGGGGGGGATTTTGATATGATTATGACACCTGCTGAAAGAAAAGGGGGTAGGACATGCAATACCAATTTGATTAATCAATTCTGTGATAACATTAATGAAGCTGGTCTTTTTGATTTGGGTTTTACGGGTACTCCTTTACCTGGAGAAGGGGAACCCTTGCCCAACGGCTGAATCGTTTCTTAGGTAATCATCACTCCCTCAATTATTTTCACGTTTCTAAAGTTCTTCATTTAAATCATGCTACCTCTGATCATAATCCCATTCTCCTTTCGCTCGCTTTCACCACTAAGCCATCTTCTTATCGTTTTTAAGTTTCTTAATATTTGAATTACTCATGAAGCTTTTTTGGATCTCATTAAGCAAGAATGGAAAGTCGAGTGTACAGGTAATCCTTGGTACATTTTGTGGCAACTTCATAAAAAGATTGCTGCGCAATTACGTAAATGGAATTTAAATGTGTTTGGTAATGTCCACAAGAAGGTTTTGGAGGCGCAAAAGATTGTTGATCATCTCGAGGAATAGGTTATTTGCTCCAAACAACTTATTGATGAGTTAGCCTCGGCTCACTCTAATCTTTTGGAGGCTATCTCTTTAGAAGAAGGTTTACTTCAGCAGACAATCTTTCCAATGCTGACCGCAACACTAAGTATTTTCATGCATCTATTAAGCATAGGAAAAATATCAACACTATTCTTAAAATAAGATCTACTGGAAATCTTCTTACTCAAGATGATGACATAGGAAAAAACGAGGTTGATTATTGTGGTTCATGGACCTCTTTACGACCAAATCTCGCGTCCTTCCAGTTAATGCTTCTCTTGTGATAGTGAACGAGATTATGTCTCCTCTTTTCTTCTTCATGATGTTCCTACTGAGCAGGAAATCTTTAATGCTTTCAAAGAGATTAATGCCAATAAAGCTCCCGGGTCTGATGGTTTTACTGCCTCCTTCTATATCTCTTGTTGGGACATTACTAAAAAGGAGATTATTTTTGCTATTCAGAGTTTTTTTTTAGGAAATCCTGGAAAATACTTTACTTTTGTTATGATTGTCCTTATCCCAAAAGGTCCTGATAAATCTAGCTGGGATAAATTTCGCCCCATCTCCCTCACTTCTGTCATTTCTAAAGTTTTGAGTAAATTGATGCTTTCCAGACTTCAACCTCTCCTCCCTAAAAACATTTCGCCTCAACAGTCGGCTTTTGTTAAAGGTCGTGAGATCACTGATAATATTCTACTAGCACAAGAGTTTATTGAGGACCTTGATAAGAGATGTCGAGGGCAGTAATATGATTCTTAAGCTTGATATTAAAAAGATCTTTGATACTATCAGTTGAGATTTCACTATCAATATTCTGCATGCTCGTGGCTTTCATTATAACTTCATTTCTCTTATCCAAAGATGGCTGCACAATAATCACTATAGTGTTATGGTCAATGGTAATGCTCATGGGTTCTTCTCTGCGGAAAGAGGCATTAAGCAAAGTGATCCTCCATCTCTGACGATTTGTATTATCGCCTTTGATTATTTTTCTCATTTGGTCAATGATTTGCAACAAAAAAAGGTGTACACACACTTTCATCATAAGTCCAACGTTTTGGTGAGTCGCCTTGCTTATTTGGATGATGTTATTCTTTTCTCTAATGCCGGTAAAAATTCTATTAAGTTGTTGATGAGGGTGCTCGAGGAGTTCCAACAAACTTCCGGATTAATTTTTATCAAGGATAAATGTAATCTTTACTTCAGCAAGAATGTTAATCAATCTGTTGCTTCTTGGGCTATCTCCTTCACTGGGTGTCACTCATCTACTCTTCCTCTCAAATATCTTGGGGTTAATTTGTTAAGAGGTTGACTGAAGCAAATTCAATATGATGATGTTGCGAAAATTAAATCCAAAATTGAGGATTGGAGAAATATTTTTCTGTCCAATGGTGGCCGCCTCACTTTGCTTAAAAGTATCTTAATCAACATTCCTATGTATGCGTTGCAAATTCTTAATCTTAAGAAGAATACTCAGCTTATATTAGAGAGGATCTTTAATCGTTTTTTTTTTTGTCTAGAAGGCAATCAAAGAAGCATTGGTCTTCTTTTAATAAAATTTGTAAGCCTATGAAGGCTGGTGGTTTGGGGATTAAAAGTCTTAATCAAATCTCTGAGATTAACATGTATAAGTTGTGGTTTAAATTTCGTTCGAATGACTCCTTATGGGCCAATTTTATGCATCATAAGTACTGTTCTCATCATCACCTGACATTAGTTCATTGGAAAGTGGGTGATTCTAGGATTTGGAAAGCAATTATTAAGGCTAGAAATTATTAAGGCTAGAGAGAAGGCTAGAGAGACAACTTCAAAATTTATGTTTTGGGATATCGGTGAGGGCCAAATCTCGGTCTGGCATGACCAGTGGGGTAAGAGAGATCTTAATCTCCCGTTACAGCACGAGTTTTCGAATGATCTGATTCTCTCTGATTTGTGGCTTAATGATAATTGGAATGTCAATAAATTAAACTATGTCTTTGGTGTGCAAGCTACTAAAATATCTAAAATTCCTCTGAAGCCTTACCACCATGGATCGTCCTCTGTGTAAAGTTATTGGATCCTTATCTCCCACCAAAATGCTTTATGCTAACCTTTATCACTATACTGATTAGAGATGGGGGCAAGTTATTTGGAACAGACTTATTTCTCCATCCATTTCTTTCTTCTTATGGAGGTTTTTTCTCCAATTGCTTCCTCTGGATGATATTTTGAAGCTTAAAGGATTGAATTGGCATCTCAATGCTATTTATGTAAAAAACATTCTGAATCGGTTATACATCTTTTCTTTCTTTGTCCATTCGTTGCTGATACTTAGAACATTTTGTCACCTTATATTTTTCTCAATTTTCTAGGCTTTAACATTTAACTCCTCGATTGTTGATTTTCTTAAAGTTTGGAGAGATGCAGCTCAGGTGAATAAGAAGTTGTTTTGGTTTCCCCATGTGCCTCTTTGGTTCATATGGGCGGCGAGAAATGATGCTAGGCGAGAAATGATGCTAAATATGGATGGCAATACTATGTGTGCTCCTTCTATTACCGCTTCTAACATTATAACTCATTTGCATCGAGCTTGTCGTGCCCTTTGCTTACCTGGAAATGCTGATTAGTCTAAATTGGGAAGGATGACCATCTTCTTTAGATGACAACCCCCAACTTTGGATTGGGTCAAATTCAATTTTGATGGTAGTTGGATTCCCAACGCAGTTTATGCGGGTGGGGTTCTACGGAACCATTCCGGGAATTGTTTATTTTTGTTTATTGTTCATTGTTTATTTTTCTTTGCTTCTCCTATTTTGGCCTCCTCTCCCATCGAGGCTGAATGTTGGGGTTTTCTGTTGGCTTTATAGGTTGTTACTCACCTCAAGTTATATAACATAATTTTTTAACATAATTTTTGAGACGGACTCTCAAATCCTTATTGATGTGTTCAATAAGGTTTCCAAGTCTCGATGGGATTTAATTCCCACTATAAATAGAGTGTGGGATATTATACAAAGATACAACTTGAATATAAAATTGTCTTTCATCTATAGAAAATGCAACTCTCCTGCGAATTGGTTAGCCCGTATGGCTAATGTGGTTGTAAGTGGGATCTCCCCCTTTCAACAACTCCATATTCTTCTTACTAGTGATTTGCTTGAAGTTCCATTTATCAGAATTTAGTTGGGTCTTTTATGCTTTATTTGGTTCGGCTGGGGGTTTTTTGCTTTTGGCTATATGAATTTTGTGTTTTGAAACCTTGGCTTTTGATAGTTTGTTTGAGACTTGTCCTCTTATGTCTCTTTTTTGTTTGGTTGGGTGGAGTTTGCTGGGGTTTGCCACTGCTTCGGCTGCTATCTCTTTTCAGTTTGGACATCCGGTTGGGTGTGGTTTGCCACTGCTTCGACTGCTAACTTTTTTGTTCGGTTGTGTGTGGTATGCCACTGCTTGCCTCCTATCTCTTTTCGGTTTGGACATCAGGTTCTGGTTTGATATTGAGGCTTCAGTTTCAACTGGGGCTTCCTGCTACAGAAATTTTGGTCTTCTGCTCCTTTCTGAGCAGGCTAAGGGTGCGTGGGTGTTATTTCAGCACTATTTTATCTGCTCTCTCGTTTTGGTGGCCTTCCTGCAAGACTCTATTGCAAGTTATGATCATATGCATTTTGTCAGATTGTCTCGTGTTGTCTCGTGTTGTCTCGTGTTTGTTTTCTGCAGGATATTTTGTTTGGGACGACTGCAAGTTTCTGAATGCCTCCGGGGGTCCATCGCTTTATCTTCTTTCAAGCATTGTCGGGCGCTCTTTGCTTCTCCTTTTGCTCTCCACGACGACTGATTATTTTGGTGCATCTGTGTACATGTCAACTTTGGGTATACTTTTTTGTTTCGTATACTTTTTGGGATACATGTATTTTTGGGTATACCATACATTTTGTTATCTTTTTCTTTGCGTTGAGTTGTAACGTGGAAAGTGAAACCCCTAGGATCTTATTGACACACACACACACACACACACACACACACACACACACACACACACACACACACACACACACACACACACACACACACATTAGAAAGCCCAATAGCTAATATATTAAAAAGTAGGATACAGATAGATTATGTGGGAGGGCCCAAACATGACACCTTGCCCACATGATAACCACCATATGCAAATGATTCAAAAAAGAAAAAATACAAAAAATACATGAAAGACCTAAAGAAAAGAAAAACCAAAAAGTGTCAAAATTCGGATTATCAGTTAACTAAAAAGCGACCCAATTTTGTCTTGTCTCTGCCTCTATTTCTAGGGAAGAAGCTGGCTAATAAATTGGTGAGATGAGTGTCATTATCAGTAGTAACCAATGTATCATCCAATAAATTCTTGAGCTCGAGTCTGCCTCCATTCTTTTTCTTCCTCCTGGAATAGACTTGTCGTTCCTCATCCGAAGATTGGCTCGCATGGTCAGTAGATTGGTCTAAAGTGTGTAGTACATGTGTAAATTGTTGAACATTAGAAGCAACTACTTGTTGTACAAGCTGATCTTTAATCGGACCAGGGGAGCGGAAGCATTCTCGTGTGTCCTGACATGTAAGTGGGTCTTCTTCAATAACAGTGAGTGGAATGAGCACATTTAGATCTGTACATGTAGTATGGTCTTCTTCATCAGGAACTGCGGTGTTGGCAAGGGGGTATCCATAGGCAAATCCTGCCTTGTCGGAACTTCCTCCACAGATTGAGCAGATGTGTCCATATCAATGGGGTTAGACCCTTGTTTGTTTGCTTGAGCTTTAGCTTTCAAATTTGGATGAAGTCCGTGAAATTTACCAAGTGTATGCCCAAATATCTTACAGTGGGTGCAATAAAAAAGTTTATGTTTCATGACAATTGATTGTCAATATCTATTATGAGTTGTGTCAAACCAGACTTCAGTAATATCAGGTAAGGTAATATCTCTTTTTACAAGTATTCTGGCCACAGAAGGCCTGGTTAGGTTATAGGTGTGCATGGGCATATCTAGCTTCATAGGATCTGCAAGAATGACTCCAATAGAATAAATAACCTAGTGATTAAAGAAATGCAACTTGAGACCAGGTAAACTAATCCATACCAGAACAGTAGGAGACTCATGATTTGGGTCAAAATCAGAAGACCACTTAAGTAACTTCATTGACTTGTCTGCAATGTTGAGATATTTTTTAAAGAAAATCTGAGCATAGTCTTCAACTAGGGGGTTAACTGAATCAACACAAGTCTCTCATCCAAAAGTCTCACTTTCCACTTGCCAACAAGTTTGAAGATCGTCACCACTCTTTCTGATAACTTCCATAAGTGGGTGCCCCCACTGAAATTTCTTAATAAGAGCGAACTTCAATTTCTCAATTAGGGTTGAAATTTCTGAATCAGAGAAAAATAGTGTTGTTTTCCCACTCTTCTACTTAACTTCTTACAAAAAGACAATCACTCGTACCATCACGACATTCCTTGTAACTTGAGAGGAAGATAATAGTAGATTCCACAAGATGATTACCCACCACGTGGGCGAAATAAGCTTTGTCAGGATCAACTGAAGAAGGAAGCGCCATAACAACAATTCTTCAGCCCGCAGATGCAAAGCCAAAGGAACTAGACGGTCTGATCCGATGCAGCGCAACCAGAAGCAAATGGACGCGAGTCGGGTTATCGCAACAGCAAAAGCAGGCGCAGGACGGAAGAAACATGTGTGTGCTAGTCGAAACAGCAGCAGCTTGTCAAAACAGACTACGAAACAGAGTGTACTCCCCTTCTTCTACGAGCGTGAAATTACAGGTAGCAGACGCTAGGATTTCGCCGCGAGGTTAAACCCTAGCAGAGCCTCGACAAAGCAGAAGCAGCAGCTTGTCAAAACAGACTACGAAACAGAGTGTACTCCCCTTCTTCTACGAGCGTGGAATTACAGGTAGCATGTGTGTGTGTGTGTGTGTGTGCAAAAATAAAGTGAATCTTCCGCTACAAAAACTTCCAGGTACCTCAACTTCATAAGATGGCAAAGTTCTTCAAATTTTGAAATTATGAACAAGAAGTTTACCATAAAAAGTTAACATGAAAAGTAAACAAAATTTTTTTTTTATCGCATCAAGGTAATGTTGTATTTATTGAAGTGGAGCAGTCTCATAACAAAATATTCACTCAAGACAAAGTTTAGGGATAGGTTCACACAAGGGATGGATGCCAGAATTTATAATGCAGCTTGCTAAGTGGACTTCATGCTTGCACCATAGTTGTGCAAGAAATATACTAGATGTCTATGCAACTAAAAAAAATTATCATTAGAAGAGATTCATTAACCTTAAAATTTTTGGAGTAACTCAAAAACTTGTAGAGATTTGTTAACCACAAAAATTTTTTTCATATATGTCCAAAAGTTCCGACCAAATCAGTTCCTTCCCACATTCGCTCTGATAGCAAATATGATAGACATGAGTGGCCTTTTGAGGAGAAAGAGTACTAAAAATTACTATGAATGTTTAGCGTTAGATCAAACGATGTGATGTGAATATTTTAATGGATTGTTAAAATATTTAGGAAAATAAAGGCTAAAATATCAAGACTAGTCTAAATTAGGCTAGTTTCGATTGATTTAAAATATCTCTGTTGGGAAAGTGGCTTAAGATAGGATACTTGACTAAAAATTTATTATTCATGGTTGGCTTAGGATGTGTGCTTGTGACCTGAAGTAGATGGGTAAATTTGGATGAATTCACAATGGTAATAAGGATTAGAGAACAAGACTAGTCTTTAATATGATCTAGTTTGGGCCGAGAGCTATAAGGAGAGGTTCAGAATGACTGTGAGGGATTGGTTATTAGTTATTGATATTAAGAGATGTTTAGGATGTGGATGAGGGGTGGAGAAATTTTAGAGTAAGTTTTATAGAGGGATAATAAATAATTTAAGAGAAAGCAAAGATAAATACCTAATCTCACCAAAAAAAAAAACACTTGAAGCCCCTAAGCACCAACCGGCAAGAGAAAATTCTCAATCAAAATTTCATTAAACAACTAATGAAAATTCATTATATATCAACCCTATTTATAGGAATTAAAATAATAAAAAAGTAAAAAGAGAAAAAAAAAGAATGGTGGGTAGCAATTAATGGAGAAATGCGCCAACAACCGTCCTAATTTATTATTTTTTTATGACCAGTCATAAAAACCTTTAAGTTTGAAAATTCAAAATTCCTAACCAGTCATAAAAACCTTTAAGTTTGAAAATTCAAAGTTCCTAGAAATTGAAATTGAATTACAAAGAAATAAAATATGAATTCAAATGTTCCTTCTTGACAGAACACTTGTTATGGGCTTTCAATAAGCCCTTAATTGGACAATTTCTTGGGCTCTTGTTTGGACTTTTGTAAATGGACATTTAGCTTCATTTAAATAATTTACTAAATCAGTTGACCTGTAAAAGACAAGCATAAAATTAAGTGTTTTTGAGATGAGAATGCTCACGCTTATGCGAAATGAATATATCCTTGAAAAAGTTGGAGTAGCTTCAGTGACAGACAAAATTAGAGAGAGTCGCCTTAAATGGTTTGGTCACATTAAACGTCGACCATTTGATGACCTTATTAGGGGAGTAGATGTTTTAATTTGACTTACGTTAAGAAATATATAGGTCGATCTAAAAAGACTTGAGCATTTTGCATAAAAATGAACTTAATTTATTAGAATTTAAGGAAAATATGACATTCAATAAGACAATAGAGAAAAATATTTCATGTAGCCGACCTCACAATGAGATAAAATTTTGTTATAGTTATTGTAATGAAAAGTTAATTAAGAGCATTCAAACCTTTATGCAGTACAAAAAAATATATTCTTACTTTTTGAATATATTCTTAATATTCTTACTTTTTGTATTTCATAAAATAAACAATTATCTATACATCTTGAGAACAGTTTGGGTTCACTTTTGTTCTTATTTTTAAATTTTTGGTTTTATTTTATTTTTAATGTTTTGAGTTAAATTAAACATGTTTGATTGAGGTTGTTTTTAAAAACACTCAAAATATCTTTTTAGGTGTTTTTATTATTTTTAAATGCAAGTTGATTCACTATTAAAAACAAAAAAATTAAATATAAGAAAATTATATCAAATAAAATAAAAAATAAAAGTGATGCAAAACGGGCTCTCAGTTTTTCAAAGATAATGTTACTAAATTTTTATTTTCTCTTCTGTTTTATTCTTAATATTTTATTTGTTTAATTTATATATATATTTCAATAATTTTTATTGAAATGGTGCATCTAACGTGTGTCCGTGTCATCTATTTGCAATAATAAATGGGTTCAGTATCTGTGTTGTGCTGTGTCTGCATACCTATGTTTGTATCTGTGCAACATAAGAAAAAAATCATCAATGAATATGAAAATCATTCAACACCAAAAATACTAAAATTTTGAAGATTCCCAAATCTCCAAGTGAATAAACCAAAAAGATTAAGAAGATATGTATTCACTTCCAAAAGATGGAGCACTGCGAAGTTTAATAATTTCATAAGTCTCACAAGGAAAAAGTTCAAAATTAAAATTTACAAAAAGTGAGGGAAATATTTAATGTAAGATTATAAAAAAAAGGATGCCCTAGTCTATAATGATGATCCCAAATGATGTCTTTATATAGAGAAGATATGAGCAAGATAAATGGTCATTGTCATCAAGCAAATATCGCCCATCTTTTTCTCTTACTCAACTAATCATCTTCCTCCTTGTAATGACGTATTAAAATGTATATGAATTAGTAAAATTGTCATTATATAGTTGTGGTTAATAGTGGAACTATAATTCGAAAAAATATTCAATGCTAAGCTAGGCACATGTAGCATATTGTTGCATGTATCGAAAAGAAAAAGAGATATTCCGTTGACCTACAATAATGGCTTAAGGAGCTATAAGCTACCTATATTTTTTTATGTTATTGCGATGATATTTGTAAGATTGAAAAGTATTGACATGGTTTGTTAGGTCATCAATGGCTGCATAATTTATTTTATGGGTAATCGAGAAATAATTTGAGGCATTAAAAGTACAAAGTTTGTACAAATTTGATCTAGAGAGTATGATCAAAACAGGTTTTTTCAAAGAATTATGGAAATTTCTTAGCATACCATTTTTTTCTGAGTTGATTTCTTGTAGTTCAATGAGACAGGATACCATTTAATTTGGCCTTTTTTTATTTCCACCATAATCTTGAGGCTTTTGGAGAAGTTTCTAATATTTATCTTTGATAAACCCCTTTTTCTTGTAGAAATTAGGGCAAAGATATATATATATATATATAGAAAGCCCAACAAAGGCTAATATATTAACCAAAAATAAAGATACAGATACAATGTGTTGGAGGGCCCAAACATGGCACCCTGTCAACACCAAAACCACAAGAGATTCCAAAATTAGAAAATACAGAAAAGTACATTAGAGACATGAAGAGAAGGTTCGGACATAAAGAAAATGTTCAAAAATGTTGAAATACATAGTATCAGGTGGCTAGAGAGCAACGCAATTTAGTTTTGCCTCTGCCTCTGGTTCTGGAAAAAGAAGCAAGCTAATAAGTTGGTGAGATGATTGTCATTGCCAGTAGTAACTAATGTATCATCTAAAATGTTCCCGAGCTGGAGTCGGCCTCCATTCTTTTTCTTCGTCCTGGAATAGACCAGTCATTCCTCTTCCGAGTATTGGCTCACCTGATCTTGTTCTAAAGTGTGTTGGAGATGTGGGGATTGTTGAACATTAGAAGCAACTACATATTGTACCGGCTGATATGTTGTTGGATCAAAAGAGCCCTCCTATGTTTCTTGACATGTATGTGAGTCTTCTTCAATAACAGTGGGTGATATAAACATAGCTGGATTTGTAGCTGTAGTATGTTGTTTTTCTTCAGGAATTGTGGTGTTGGGAAGAGGATTGGGTTGCATCTTTTCAACAGGGATAAAAAGTGGTTGTTCTTTAGCGATATTCAGACTTAGATGAGGATGCAAACGATAGCAAATAGTAGAACTATGACCAAACATACTACAATGAGAGCAATAAGGAGGCTGTGATTCAATTTCCACCTTTTGCCAATACCCGTTGTGAGTGGTACCAATCTGCACGTCATCCGGAGCTGGTTGAGTGATATCCCTCTCAGCTAACACACAAGCCACAAAGGGTCTGGTGACAACAAACGTAGGACCATCAACCCTGAGAGGCTTACCGTAAGCAGTTGCTGAGAAGTAGAGAATTTCCAAATTTAACAAATGTAATTTTAACCCCGGGAATTTAATCCAGGCTGAAATGATAGGGGACTCCGCTTTTGGGTCGAAACCAACAGTCCACTTCAGAATTTTCATATAACAGTTGTCGATTTTGATAACTTTTCGAGAAAAGATGCGAGTGTAATCGACATCATGAGACAACTGAATCAATATGTGTCGACTGTCAAGTAAACCAATATTTCAACTGCCCAATAGCTTCATAACCTCAAAATCTTTTCGAATGATCTCCATTTTTGGGTGACGATACAGAAATTTCCCCACTAGAGCAAAACTCCAGGAGGACGCGAGAGTATTGGTTTCCACCTCTGTGAGAATAAGAGCAGACTTCCTTTTTTTTCCTAATTTTTTTATGAAGGTGTGATCGCCACCTTCAAGAGCATCGTGAAAAGATTGAGGAACATTGCATGCCTTGCCAATATGAAAACAAGACTCTGAACCTGAAAGAGAAACACGAGTAGGAATAGGAAAGTCGTCGGCATGTGCAGTGGCATAAGAGCGGATCGTGGATGCCATCTCCAAAGCAGCTAGGGAGCCGCTGGACGCTGGAAATAAGCGAGCAAAACTGCCGCCTACGAACGACGCGAGCAGGTTCGATGCGACGTATTGGCCTTGAAGAAGTGTCGCAGAAAAGGCTACGATTTCGTCAAGGCACGACGAAGGACGCAAACAACGCAGCAGCGAAGCCGAGGGAGGCGAAGTCGAAGCAGACGGAGACGAACAAACAAATTCGATGCAGATGAATTCGAGGCAGACGAAGCGCGAATGATTGAGTAGGCTGCGATTTCGATCCGGCGAAGAGATAACGAGGGCTACTCGGGTCGCCATGAAGATGCCACTGGAGTAAACCCTAACAGAGACATCGATATCCCGTTAATGTTCTATATATATATATATATATATATATATATATAGAGAGAGAGAGAGAGAGAGAGAGAGAGAGAGAGAGAGAGAGAGAGAGAGAGAGAGAGAGAGAGAGAGAGAGAGAGAGAGAGAGAGAGCGAGAGAGATGTATGTGCATATAGATACGTTGATATATAGAGATACATGTATATAGATATACACATAGACATAGATCGATCCATCCATGCATGTGCATGCATGCATGCATAACATACATGCATGCATGTGCATGCATGCATGCATATATAAGTTTGAGAAGGTTTAATGATAATAAGTGCCTTATCTTTAATTTCCATTGTTATGGCCAACATTTCAGAGCTAGATGTGTAGAACATTATCATCCATCTTCCCACTTAGGCTCACACGAGGAAGAACACCTCATTTAAAATGGTGCACTTTCTCTGCTCAAAACTTAAATTCAAATTAAGTCGAATTCAATATTAATTCCTGCAAGAAATTTATATATGATCTAGTTCCAATAAATGGACTCTCATTACATTAAAATATTCAATGATAAACTATATTTGGTTTTTGAGAGTTTCGTCCTTATGTCATATAGATGAGACTAGCATCTTTAACTTCCAAATAAGTCTACTTAAACTTTTGTAAGACTTCTTTGAGATTGTGAAGAATATGCATAGTCCACTAATTTTAGACAATATGATTTTTCATAATCATATGCTCATGACATTTGCTTCATCCAAAAGCTTGGGCCGTTCAAAGTGGGAGAAGAATTAACAAGATGGCAAATTTTTCCTTTTCCTTTCCAAAAAGGATTCACAATCTGAGACTACTTCAGATAGCTTTTTTAGTTGAAACGATAAGAGATTTATGACCCCTGAAATTCTCCTTCAACAATACTAGTTTATATTTCAACATTTATGATGGCTGCCTCTTTCAAGAGTAAGCAGAAAAAATCAGACATAAAGATAAGAATAAGAGAAAAAGATAAAAAAAAAGGTTGAAAAATGGACGCTAACATTGCTTTGATACCATATAGAAAAGAGAAAGTAGCTAGAAAGTTTTGTTTGTTCATTTCCTTAATGGGTATTTAAACACAAAACTACTTAAAAAATATATAGAAATTACTAACTACAAAAACTCTAACAATTAAAACTACTATCCAAACTTCTTATCTTGGCTAGTAAAGAAAGTAACACTTCATGGCACTCTCCTTTCCATGTTAACCACAAGAATTCATGGCAGATATTTTTTCTTATATTAGCACATGAATCTGGAGCTCCCTTCATTCTTTATTTATTAGCAATCGTAAAGCTATCAATTTTGTCAGCCTCAAATAATTCTCAACATATTAACCTTTATTCCGAAACTTTATTTGGGCAGCTTGGAAGCAGCTTAACCAACACTATTTTGTTTTCCTTCAGCAAGTGATAGAAACTGACCATATTATCAATTTAATGTTCTGAAAACTGTGATTTTTTTTTTTCATTTAGGCGGTCCTCAGCATCCAATTTTAGGGCATTTCCAGTAGAAAACAGCTATTTTGATTTTTGAAGTCGAGAAAATTTTTAGATGGTCCGATAAGTTGAGAAATGCAATTTTTCATCAAAAAAAAAAAATGATGGAACACTTTTTGCCACTTCAATACAATAAATAAAGCAAGTCGCAGATATGGGACAGGATTACAAAATATAGCAAACAGTCAAATATAATGGATGATACGTGCTATGACATACAGAGCGCAACAATGAAGATATATATTAACAACCAAAAATGTAAACATATTCATGAAACAAAAATATGGCAATAACATACATTTAATGACAAATTTTTAAGAGCAAATCAAACGACAGACATTAAGAAAATGAGATAAGAAGAGGTGAATCAGGAAGACATAAGCAAAAATAGAGATGAGTAGGATTAAAGTGAACTGGAGGGGGATGGGTAATCACATCAAGTTAATAAAGATATGAGACAACATGCACCGTAAATATCCAAAAGTTGGTGGGGAATACAGAAAAAGCAAAAAAAATGCAAAATGGGGTTTTACTAGGTATTATTTTAAATCAAACATGTTGCGAGTCAGGGTCTAGCGCCGTGACAATCCCATTTTAGTAAAGCATAAAACTGTTTGACTAGCAGTAAAATACTAAATTGTAATGCTTAAGTGCCTTAATCAATGATATCAATCTAACCAATTGCAAAGGTTATTGAATATTCAATTTGATACTTAAAACAGTGACGTCAATCGTAACATGAAATTCATTGAAGAAAATGGAATAGAAGTGAAATTTACCCAAGGAGTGGAGGAATGGCACCTACAACTGCTCCAACCCACGTATTAGCCGGATGAATTTGCTTTAAGGGAGTATAAACAAAAGCATAAAGAAATAGATTACTAACCGCAAGCCCAGCGGCCAAGTAATTAGCCTGCAAAGACCTTGTCAATAAAGTTATTGCAAATATTAGTAAACAAAATGGCTTGAATAAACTTTAGAAAATCCCTAGAAAAGAAATCCTGATAAATCACATTAAAACAGCTATTGATTGCATTAATATCAAACCTTCCAAGCCAACAAAGTTGTGCCAGAAAACCCCATACTGGATGCCCACATGACTGCATGAGCAACACCAATACGACATGAAGGTAAGGGTCTCTGCCTAGTACGTTTCATTTTGGCATCATTTTGTACCTCAAAAACCTGTTAAATACCAGGAATTCTTAAGAACACACATTGTATGGTTGGATTAAGCACAGTACTAAAGGCCCAGCTGAAGAGACACATGCCAGACCGAGCATTTTAATTAAGGTGTAGTAATATTCAAGATTAAGCATAACGTAATTAAGAAAGAGCATGGCAGACAAGCAAGACTTCCTAACTGTGCGCTCTGACGCAGCAACAATGCTCAATAAAAGTAATCATTTTTAAAATAATAACAATGTCAGCAAAAATCATATCATCCTAGAAACAACATGTGAATTTCAACTAGCTGGCAAAGCAGCATTGCTAACTCTGAAGCAGTTGATAATGAAAAGAAGAGGCATTTACATACATAACACCCAATTCCTATGTATTTACATATCTAAAAAACCTAAGCTTTGCTTTTTTACATTTATGCCACAAATCTTTGATACAATATCAGATACACTACCATTTTAAATTTTTTAAGTGAAATACACCTTTTCATGCATAGGTAAGGTGGCATGTATGTAAAAATTGAGGTATAGGTGTTATATATTTAAATACATAGGAATTAAGTGGTATGTATGTAAATCTTCCTAAAAAGAAATCACTTGTATCCTCTTAACTTCCAAAAAAGCTCAAATCTAGTGGTGCATCAAACCATGCATTATTATACTATAACTCTTCCAACTGTGATGCAACAAGGTTGTCAAAAAGTAAGCATTCGTGTGATATAGAACACTTGCATATTGATGAAGATAGCTTGTTGGAAAAAGCTATCTTAAAACATGAATCTCATACATATAATATACTAGAGAAGTGAAACTTCCAATTATAATAAAGAATATACACAGCCTCACAGATTAGCTGATAAGTTAATTATTTAATATGCATGTTTGATTTAAAATAACGTATACATAAATATTGCATTATGACCAAACATTATATGATCTATAACTTGTTTATACATGAAAATTGAATGTTTAAAGTTTCCATCTGCTTAAGGCCCTAGCAGTCTGGAAGATGCTTTATGAGGCAGTAATAATAAAATGCTGATTAATGGATTCTTTTTATAGTGAAAGTGCCAATATTATTCTATTGCATGTCAAAATATTGTCTTTACATGATCACTGATTATTTCTACATGATCCCATGAAGAAATTTAAATCAACTACCATCTTTCGCCCTTTTTTTTCAATGAGCAAGACCACCATTTCTATAAGACTACTTTGGGACCTAGGTTTACTACTACTATGGTTTTAAAAATCGGGATAGACCGATCAATCCAATCAACTCAACTGTGAACCAGTCCTAAATTGGTCCAATCCAGTTCCAAAATTGCTTTCACACAGACAATTCAAAACTGGCAGTTGAGCCACAAAACCAATCAAATTATTGATAAACAATCTGGTTCTAATATTGATAAAATTATAACTTTTTGATTTTGATTAAATCGCGATAAATAAAAAATTAATATTAAAAAGTTATTTAAATCTATATAATCAAATTTGAAGTTGAATACCTTATAAATATAGGAAGAGAAATTGGTGGAATTTCTTCTAATTTTTATTGTTATTGATGTTCCATTCTAATAGAATTGTACTTTAAATATTTTTGCAAGTATTTCGTGTCTCGATAAAATATATATATACATAGAGAGAGAGAGAGAGAATATTGTATATTAAATTGATAAAATATCATTATTGTAACATTATAATGTCATTTTTTTCATAATATTATAATTTTAATATTCATTGTATCATTCAGTTCAACCTCAACTGAATTTGAAACTTGAATCTTGAAGCTTGAACTTCTCTTTCCAGTTTAATGTCCGGCCTAATTTTCAAAACCTTGTTTATTACAACTCTATAATGAGATGCACAACATCATTCAAATACACTTAAAATCACAAATCACAAACTCGGAATTTAGGCATTTTCTGTAACTTAATGAAAATGAGAAAAAGTGTTAACTAAAATAATGCGCCAAAATTCAAGAAACATTAAAACAATTAATTTAAATTCATGCTAATAAAAAAAATACCAAACAATACAAAATTTGATGAAATATCAATCTCACATGCAAGTCAAATCAATATTTAAAGAGCACAAACAAAGTAAAAGAAAAAAGACCAATAAATGTACCTCCTGCGTGCACAAAGAGATGGTCTCTCTAAAAATCTTCAAGCTCCTAATTGAACAATAAGAGAACTAGAAGAAATTGTCCATACTACAATAGTTTTATTTAGAAAAAAAAAAAAAAAAACTTATTTCTTTTTAAATAAAAATCACAAATTCCTGCTTCTAACAACCAAAAAAAAAAAAAAAAAACCAAAAACCAAAGAGTTGGCCACAAATCTATAGTCCCTTTCCTACTAGATACAAATAAAAGTATCAAAACATCAATTTCTAGCACTGCAACACTACTCTCCATAATCACAACAAATCTGCAGCCACTGAATAACCAAATATCAAACCACCAACATCTCAGCTGCAACCTCATCTAGAATCACAAAAAGTTGCAAGCAACAAACCACCCAAAGCTACAATATGCCAGGGGAGATCACCCACATATATCCAGCAACAGCTAAAAGCCAACTACCGGTAAAAATATTATATTTCCAATGAATTCACAAATATAGATCTATTAACAACAAAACTTCAAATGACCATTGAGTGCAGAACAATATTTTCAAAAGAAATATCACAGAATCCAACCCATTCTCATAGTGGGGAACATCATAGACACGTTTTAAATTAAAAAAAAAAACATCAAAAACAAATCCTACTAAATGATAGACACCATCACTACTAAAATGGCGATCAATCTTTCTGTTCATTCATCTTAATGCATGCATCTTATGTTCTTAACAATTGTTGATTAAAAAATCTATATTTTTTTTCAATCATGAACACATTCGCACAACTGAATTATTACGTTAATATTCGTCTAAGTATATATATAGACATAACTGTTGTGCCTCCTATAGAGTAATACATAATATCAAAAAGCCTGCTATGCCTTTGATACCCACCATCAGTGAATAAAGTTTCAGCATTTAATATAGCACTTGACATTACATTTATGAATATCAGGAAAAGAACTAGATGCACATCTAAGTGAGGGGACGGATAAAAAATACAAAAAGAAGAATCAGAAGTATGGGTGATAGTATGGGTGATAGTCATGGAATAAAGCAAATCAGATTTATCTGTTAAGAACTAGAATAATACTACAATTTCAAAAAATTTATATCTTATAAGCCTTCATCTCAACATGTGTAACTTCAATCAAATTTTATTTTTCTAGCAACTCATTTCATAATATTCTTGTCAAAAACTCTTTATAATTTAGATGAATTAATATCTTATTACTTTATTCAAATTCCACCTATTTCTAACATCTATAGTAACTTTCCTGGTATGATGCATAAGTTTTTATATCCTTCCCAAAGTATAACCTATAACAAGTTCTAAGATAGGATGATGATGAAAACTGATAACTAATATTTATTATATTCCACAGTTTTCTATAAATAACTAGCAAATCATACTAATATGATGATTTGTTTAACATAAATACCAACAACCTCTTAAAAAAAAAGAAAGTAATGCAAATGACTACAAGATAATTTGTGAAGAATTTTTTTTTTTTTATTTCAACCAATTAGATGAAAATTTAAATGTGTTTTGTTAAAGCCAAATATAATGTATAAGTTGACGGAAACTTTAATTTCTCCATAAAATTCTTTTTATCAACTTTTAAATCAAGAATGACAAAAAAAAAAAAAAATCAATTCATATAGATAATTTCTTAGCTATTTCATCAGGGGTTACAATAAATAAAAAATTCTTACATTTATTTCTCAACTTCAATAAGCATGATTTATGTAGTATGACAATCAATGAAAGAATTAGATTCTAATTCAGGTTTATATTAATCATTGATGTCAACTTTAGATTTAAATTCAACTTTAGATTTAAATTGAAATTTTTTTTTTTTTTGCACAAATTTAGACTTGTTCTAATGTACACTTTTAGTGCATATTCATATATAATAACATTAGAAGTAGAATCATATTATAATTGATAATTATTTTATGCAACAAATTCATCATAAAAAACTATTCATAGAATATAATTTCATGAAGAAGATCAAATTTTATCATAATATATGATGTTAGTATTAACTAGGGCAACAAACAAACCGTGCATATGATAAGATACTTATGGCTTGATTCCATCAGAACTCATTCATGATCATTTGATTAGCTAATCATACAAGATTGAATAATTTAATAAATACTTAAATGATAAAAGAACGAGTTTGAATAGCTTATTTTTTTATTTATTTATCATAAAAAAATCATTTAAAGCTCGTTAAAAAACTTAATTAAAGATCAATCACGGCTTATTAAGGATATTTTGATTCTTTTTAGAATGTAAAATTAACATATTCATTCAACTTGAAAATGGCATAATAGATTGGACCACAAAAATCTTTATTTTCCACGAACAACAATTGGATGTTTATTTCAAATTTTTCATCAACCACATAATCCACTAGACCAATACAATTGTGTTACAGCCCACATCAATTAGATGCTTAAAGTAGTGCTATTTATATAGTTTAAAACAAAATGCTAGCATTAAAACTGATTGTGTAATTCTGTGACCTTGTAAAATTTTTTTAAATAATTTAACAAATCTTTTAAAAATTTAACAGTACTTATCCCAAAGTTTAAACGTTTTTAAAAATTAAAATTTAATTATTTAAGCTCAACAAGCTCGAGTTAAAAAGGCTTGTTTATTTTTTCAAATGAGAAGCTCGTTTATTTTGCTAAATAAGCTACTCATTAATAGGCTGAATAATCTTAACATGAGTCAAACTCGAGTCGAGCTCAAATCTAGCTCGAATAACCACGATCTTAAAGAAACAAGCTTAAACACATTAAAAAATCTCAAGTTGAATCGAGCCAAGCTCAAATAAGATTAAAATAAACAAGATTGATCTCAAATAAAGCTCTTGATTAGCTCAACTCAGTTCATTTGCAGTACTAGTATCGACATGCGTTTAACAGGAAGGATTTTAATAATTTTCTTTATTTTCTAATATGAACAAATAGTGGGTAATTCTAATAAAAGAATATTTGTAATCTTCCTCAATCCAAAAGCTCTATAGAGCATCATCAAACATATTTTGAGAAAACATATTTGGCGAATTATAATTGAACTTATGCATAATTTCTTGCCTGGGACTTTTAATGAAATAGAAAATGATAAAAAAGCGTACCTTGTATAAAATTCTTAAATTGATCATACAGTAAGTTTCTATAATCATTTAAAAACAACATTATTCTTTAAGGTTATGTTTCATTACAACCCATACAGGCTTTATCAATATAGCAACATTTCGCCAAAAATATTCAGCGTGTCCATTAATTTTATTTTAACAAACCCAGCATCATTATTGAATCAAACATGTTACATCTTTCAAAAAAGTTCCCCGAGTTACATATCAAGTTTTAAAATTTTCTGGGATTATACTTTCCATAACATTCATTGGTTATGCATTTGTAAATCTACAATGAGTTGCACAAAACCACACAAACACATTTAAATTTCATAAAAAAAAAAATTCTTAATGTAGATGAAAACTAAAAGTACAAAAAAAAAAAACTTGCACATATAACAATTTAATAGATATTCATTAGAAATGATGTGTGAAAATCTTGAAAAATAAAATCATAAATTGAGAATCATGTTATCAGAGATATCTAGAATATCAAGTTTAATGACATATCAAACACATGTGCAAGCCAAGTAAATATTTAGAGAGAACAAATATAAAAAGAATACAACTAATCATCAAATAAAGCCTCACAGTTTTACAAAGTGGTAGCCTCTCTAAAAAAAAACTTCAGACACCAAATGTAGAGGATTTCCAGATGTGGCATTTCGTTGTATGAAAATATAATGTTGTGTAAAGTTCTATTGAATACAGAATTCACGCTTTAGTTGAAAGTTGATTTATTTAGACATAGCCAGATTAATGGACTGAATCAGTCGATCCTTAAATACACATTTGAACTATATGGTGAATTATAAATTGGGAATCTTACACTACAAAAGCTACCGACTTTTGACCTCATTTTTGTGAGGTATTCTCTTCTCCTCCTTATAGCCTAGGATCTAGTTCTAGGAGTTCTTATTGATCGTCTTAGAAAATTAAAATTCATACCCACACTTTTAGAAAATTCTAGCCAATTCTTATTTTCCTTTGATGTCTAGCATCTTTGGCACAAGACCATCGTCTTATGAACGAACGGTTATGGGTTATTTTGCGAAGACTCAAGGGAAAAGTTTCTAATAGGACTTCAAGTCTTAGGAAAACATCGTCACGACTTTTTCGTCACATACACACACCAAATACACAAAGTTCACAAAATTGCATGAAATCAGACTTCAATCAAGCCCAGAGGAGGGGTCAAAATGCAAACTTCTCCGAACGACCTCCAACGACAAATTGGACTGCGCCAACGCGTCCGAGATACCAATTTTGGTAGGAAAAGACACTCATATTGTCATATTTTTGACACAAGAAAATTGGCACGCAAATCGATGAATTCATCAAAACAACTTCCGACAGCAAAACGGACTGCACCAGCGCATCTGGAACGTCAGAATTACCCAAAATTGACATCTATTTTATGATGATGTGACACACTAATAAAAATGCACAAATCAAATTTTACTTTTTGAAATAATTAATATTTTCATACTTATATTATTAATAATCTTAATTATAAACCCTAAATCATATATTCATACGTTCAATTACCCATTTATCCATCGCGGCTCGACAACGCTGGCCTCGCCGCTCCCGCATCTCCTCTGTCATTCGCGAATAAGCCCTAGCTCCCCCATCTCCCTCTCGTTCGCTGGCAATCCAGGCGAATCCCTATGGGCCGAACCAAATCTTCCCCAATTCGCATCCTGAATCGCGAATCTCCACTGTCCTCTTACTAGCCGAACTCCTCTCCTCCCTTGGCCGAAGTTTTCGGCCCCCCACTGAAACCCTGTCTAAAAGCTTCCACGCCGTGCCACGCGAGCTGCTCCTCTGCGACAAATCCTCGCCTCTGTCGTCCTCCCCCCACGCGAGGTTTGTCGCTCCCCTTGGCTCGTCTCACCGCCCAGGTGAGGGATAGAATTTTCCTCCTCCCTCTTTTGCTATAAAAGCCTCATTTGGGGAGTTCCTTAGGGTTAGCCAAATTTTATTTTGAGTGGGGGAGGTGCTTTCATTTTTTGTGTCTCGATTCTTCATTTTGTGTATGTGTATTTGAGGCGTTGAGAAGGCCTTGACGTCTCTTGGGCAAAGCTTGAAGGAGGAGCGCTGGTCGACAATTGAAAGGAAAAGGGGGAAGTGCTGCCATTTTCCTTTTTTTTTTGGATTCCCTAGCTGTTTCTTCTTAAGTGGCTTGGTATTCTTGGCGTTCTGTTCTTTTCTCGTTCTTCTCTTGAAAAAAATTCAAGCAAGATATCCCTTCCTTCCTTAGCTATTCATTACTATGGGTTGTTGACTTGGTTGCTTGTTCTAGCTTCAAGGTTTCTTAAAAAAAAAAAAAAAGGAGAAGAATGTTTGGTGAAACTTGTAGCTTGCACACAGAATGGTAGTTGGGAGTCCTCCTTTTGCTCCATACTTGAATGGTTTTCTAAGCATGCTTAGGAGAAAATATTTGGAGCTTCTCTTTATTATTAGTTTCGCTGAT
Organism: Phalaenopsis equestris; assembly: GCF_001263595.1. Classification (NCBI taxonomy): domain Eukaryota; kingdom Viridiplantae; phylum Streptophyta; class Magnoliopsida; order Asparagales; family Orchidaceae; genus Phalaenopsis; species Phalaenopsis equestris. Next base: position 252,400 of record NW_018165105.1, read on the forward strand.
TTTGGAGGTCACGTGTTCAAATGCTTGTTGAATTCACATTTTTTATGGTTTGAAAAAAAAATATTATGGAGCTCTTATTTGCTTTTCATCATGCGGATTTTGAAAGAAATCTTTAGAAACTCGTGATTTTTTTGGTTGGTTTGAAAAAGATAGAATACATCGTTTTGCGCATGATTGGTAAAGATGAAAGAAAGTGCAATTAACACTTATTCATGTAGTAAAGAAAAAAAGGATTCCTTTTTCTTTATTTTTGAGTTTGGACTTTCATATGGATACATTTGGGCTAATGTTTCATGTTCCTATTACTCCCCCTTTTGCTGCAATATGTGTTGGAAATTGTTTTGTGAGATAAAACATGTGTTTGGGGGCTCATTTCATGTTCCTATTACTACCCCTTTTTGCTGCAATATGTGTTGGAAATTGTTTTGTGAGATAAAACATATATTTAGGGGTTCATTTCATGTTCCTATTATTCACCCTTTTGCTGGAATACATGTTGAAATTGTTTTATATGTTAGAAAAATTATGTTTGGGGCTTATCTTGCTCCCTTTATTCCCCCCGTCGTTGGAACATATGCTAAATTTTTTTTAAATGCTGGAAATTATATTTGGGGCTCACATTTTGCTTCTCTTGTTGCCCCTTGTTAAAATATTTGCTGGAAGTTATCTTTAAATGCTGGAAATTACATTTGGGACTCATATTTTGCTTCTCTTGTTGCCCCTTGTTGAAGTATATGCTGAAAGTTATCTTTAAATGCTAAAAACTATATTTGGGGCTCACATTTTGCTTCTCTTGCTGCCCCTTGTTGAAGTATATCCTGGAAGTTATCTTTAAATGCTGGAAATTACATTTGGGGCTCACATTTTGCTTCTCTTGCTGCCCCTTGTTGAAGTATATGCTGAAAGTTATTTTTAAATGGTGGAAATTACATTTGGGGCTCACATTTTGCTTCTCTTGCTGCCCCTTGTTGAAATATATGTTGGAAATTGCTTTTAAGAATTGGAAATTATGTTTGAGGCTAGGTTGGTCATGTTCTTGGGCTCGGTTTGGGCTCCTTTTAGTGATTTATGTTAGTTGAAATACTTTACTGTTTTGTTTCTTTTTTTTTTTTGCTGGATTTGGTTTGTCCCTCGTGATAGACTCAATTTGCCCAATTTCTTAGGCACGATTTGGCGACTGTTTGTGTTCCTGTCGGTCAACTTTTTCTTCGATTGGATTTATTTGAAAAATATGATATATGAAAATAATTTTTGAGATTTAATTTAAATATAAAAGATATATAGTTTGAGTTTTAAAAGTAGTATGTTTTAATTTTTCAAAAAAATGAGACCAAATGGATCTCATTCGTCCAATAGTTTGCATAATCGTGTTTGATACCGCGAATACTACACCCTCCCGAAAGATAAGTGTAGACCTCGGCGATAGACCCAATCCAGCAAACTAAGAGATTTGTGACATCCGTTTAGTCTGCGAACCTTTTATATATGACCGACAAGTTCCCCTATTTAATACAAAGATTAAATAGGGTTTATTTTACCTGGGTTCCAAGTTCCCTATAGAGACAAGCCTCTATAGTTAATTACATCCCAAGTGACGGGAATCACTTGAGAAAACTCTCGATAATGATCAGTGGTTTTAGTCTTCAAGAATTCAAAGTTTAGGTTTTCACGATAGGACGAGGAAAATCAAGTGGGAATGGCTCAATACGGAATACTTATTTTCAGGAGTCCAAAAGAAGGAGAAGGTAGGAGATGTCACTAATCCGAGGAGGAAGGAGAAGGTAGGAGATGTCATTGATCCGAGATAAATCTCGATGACATCCCAGACTATTCTACGGTGTGGCTACATTTTTGGAGACAACGTTAACTAAGTGTTTAATTTTGCCAGTTTTATTATTTGGGACTTAAACTTGCATAATGTCTGATTATGCAAATAGCCCACAGAGATATGAGGGTTTACGTCGTACCAACGTCGTACCATACGTACGACAACCTCGGAACCTAAGGCAAGTTAGGACTTACGCTGCACAACTGTATTGTACAGAAGCCTAAAGAGGGAATGTGAGGATTTACGTCACGCTAGGCAAGCTACCTCGAAGTCCTATGAGTTGTTATTATGCTAAGGAAGAGAATGCTGAAAAAGATCTTGCTGCTTGCTCCAAACTCTTCGTCCTGCTGCCCCCAAAGTTGGTTCCAAGCCCTCGCGATGGCTCCAAGGTTTAAGTGTTTGAGATTGGTGATTTGTGTTTCACAGTTTTGGTGTCAGTGTTTGATTTTGTTTTGTTTCAGTTTTGGTTTTGCATGCATAGTAAACAGATCACAGAGTAAGCAGCTCACAGATAAATAAAATGTGCTTGAAAGGTAAAATGCAGTAAAGTAAAATGCTATATATAAACTGTAAAAAGCGTACATGGGCATCTGCTACTATTGTGTTATTAATGGTGATTAATATTGCGAGCATAGCATGATTTGCAACAGATCTTAATAAACTTGCAAGAAAATTAAATATTGCAAGAAAACCCAGCATGAAAGCCATAAAAACGAGCAGTAAAAATCACAAGCAAAAGAAACACATAACCACATATGAAAGACCAGGACTGGTATAAGACATTGGTAAAAGTGGGGGCTCAGAGCTGGGCTGTGTGCTTCCCGATCTTGAGTAAGAGTTGCCAACTCGACAATCTACAGGAGGTAGTTCTTAACCTCAATCCAAGTGACTAGTCGTTGACTTTTATAAATTTTCAGAGAAAGATTTTCATGCATAAGTTATTATTTAAGTCTTTTTTATGCAGAATTATTTTTATCATGCAAAAAAAAAAATTTATTTTATTTTCGTGTAAAGTCGTGCAGTCCACAGACTAGTCACTCTAATCGTGCTAGAACTACTGACAACCTAAGAGTGTCGGGGGCAACGATCCCACCAAGAATC